>NC_139903.1:29345615-29573115 GCF_905171665.1 Trachurus trachurus
TTGGCCTGACACCTGTTTCCAGATTCTTTGAGTCGTCCCTTCAAGTTTCACCAGTTAAAAAGAGGCACATTTACTTGTGTAGTGTATTATACACCTTAACTTTCTTGCTTAAATATCTTGTATTGTCTTATGTTCTTCTTTGTGTGTGTGCTTTCTCTGAACTGAAGGAATGTGTGAACTGATGCTCTGCTTCATGGGTTCCATATCCTGCCTAGAAGCAATTTCGTCTGTTGGAAAGTTGATGATTGTTTTGTTTAGCCTAAAGGCTGAAACCTTAGGTCAAGGGCATCTTCTTCTGTTGACCTATGGTAGCCCAAAAGTTATCGATTTGGTCAAGAGGTTAAATGCCAGAAAGTAAATGATCCAGATCAAGGTAGTCTTTGTTGATTAGTTGCATTCCTTAGTTTGGAGAAGGTGGAGTGTTTGGAGTTAGAAACATATATAAGGTCAGAGCTTTGGGCCAGTAGGGAGAGATCTCATTTTTGACCAGAGATGCTCCAGGATTCGGCATTTTTGTACACTGATCTTCTTCTTGTTAATAAACTTATTTTTTGAATACAAGCGAAGACGTGTCAGCGGTGATCCCTTCTTTTCATCAACACATCAATATACCACACTTGTTGCACATGAGCAAGTAGGTGAAACATTTTCTTGCACCGTCTCAAATATTAAGGGGCAAAATGCCCCATTTAGGGCAGATGGAGCCCTGTCAGAACGGAGGTTCAGGTTCTTTGATGTCTACAGTGAAACGAGCTGCTTTTTCTTTACTTTGATATCACTGTAGGTAACTCAGTAGGTGATGGGAATCTCGTTCTAACAAAACAAATGAAACCTGCCACTACAAGCCAGGGTTAGCAGCACAAATGCTTCAAACCTGTTTCCACCACCACATTTGATTTTGCCCTGTGGCTGTGAACATGGTAACTAGTTTCCATCTCAGTCATGAGTCTCTATGAAGCAAATGCACCAATTGCCATAATCCCTATAGTCATAGGAGTAGGTTCATTACCTTTAATTGTCAGTGCAAGCTGTTTTTAGATCGGCACATTCACCACGCTATGAAATAATGATGTAACATTTCGAGAAGAGGTTGTTTTCGAGACAAATGCGTAGCCAGAACCACATCCCAGACACGGCTGGTCGGCAGCGCAAGTAGTTTTGAGTACTTGCTTCATGTGTCGTAATGTTACACAATAATACGTTGCTATCTCATAGCGTGGTGAATGTGCAGGTCACAACTTGTCCACCAGAGTGTTTTGGAGTTGTTGGATTGTGTATTTGATGAGTTTGATAAGGGAAATGTGGAAAGACCATATGCCTCCGTAGCGTTAGCGGAGCAGCTCGCGTCCCTGCCCCACTGATCTAAAAACAGCTTGCACCGACAATAATGAACCTACTATAAGGATTATGGCAATAGGTGAATTTGCCAAAATGTTGAACTATCCCTTTAAGTTGCAGGAAACAACACCACAGTCTCTGTTCCTCCCCTACAGTGTGGAGTTGTAGTGTTTTTGCTGAACATTATGATATCTGACATTGAGCTTTTGACTTTTTAGAGTTTTTAGTCAAATCTCATCACTTCATTTCGTCCTGTTCGATATTTGTGTTAAATTGTGTTGTACCAGAAACATCTTTTGTGATACCTCAGTGACCTTTGACCTCTGTTTCATTTCTGAGTTGTAGTGAACGTGTGTGTCAGGTCTGAGAACGTCTGCTGGCCTCAGGTTAAAAACACAACACTCTCAAGCTGAAGTAGAAGACGAGTAAAAGTCAAAACACAACACTATCTTTTATTATATTCAATGTTCACTTTTGAAAGATGATTGATCTGGTGCTCTGCACAGTGCAGGTGGCCGTGTAGCGGAGAGGCTAGTGAAATGTTTCCCGTCTCCTGGGTACGAGCTCTTCGTAGTGTCCTGGATGGAGCGTTCACTGTTCGCAGGAATGAACATTATTGCAGGAGCCCGAAATGGATCATTTGTTGAAGGTGGCGACGCTGAGCTGCAGCTGCTCTGTGCATCACTGTAACATGCAACGTTAACTATAATAATAATAAGGATAATAATAATAATAATAAAGTCAGTATAAGTGAAACAAAAAAAAACCAACATGAGGCACAGCGTTGGTTAATTTGGCCTAAAAGGGCCATAAATAAAATTTTATTCTCTCAATT
This sequence comes from Trachurus trachurus, assembly GCF_905171665.1. Classification (NCBI taxonomy): domain Eukaryota; kingdom Metazoa; phylum Chordata; class Actinopteri; order Carangiformes; family Carangidae; genus Trachurus; species Trachurus trachurus. The sequence goes on from NC_139903.1 coordinate 29,347,789, forward strand.
TGTTAACAAGCCACAGGAAGTCCGTGGCCAGCTACCACAGCACTTAAAACATCTCGTTCTGGTCACAGTCCTCGAAGACGTGTGGCCCGCTGAGATCCTCTGAGCTGCTGATAAATCTGAAGGCTCTCTTTCCTTACTTCCTAAGAAAAAAAAAATAAAACAAAAACATGGTAATACTGTACCAAACTGGAGGCTGAGCAGCGGGGATGATCCTTTCACACAGAGAAGGGTGCTTCAGAAAGGGGGATGGGGGGGGGGCTATGAGTGTAGCTGGAGAAGCTGGAATCAAACAGCAACAACAACAATAATAAACTATGAAAAAAAATAAAATTAAAAAAAAATCCTCAAACTCTTGAAGCGGGATGTGCTTTGGCTTTCCACCGCTGTGGGGTCGCCTCTGTTTTCTCCATCTCCATCGTCTCCCCCCTCCACTTTCCCTCTGTTTCCTCCCGACAGTCCTTGACTCCTCCTCCTCCTCCTTCCTCCGTTGTGTTTTGCTTTTTAAAAGTGAAATAATATTTAGAATGATAAAAACCTATAGCAGCAAAAGAGTAACAGAGGAATAATAGCTAGAAGCGAGTGACCCCTGGGTTTAGAAGGAAGGCATGGGTTAAGAGAGGTCCATGGGTTTCTGCCCGGTGCCGAGCCGGTGAGAGAGAGAGGGGGAGGGAGGGAAGGAGGGAGGGAGGGGGGGGTGTGGGCGCCTGCTCGTCCCTCTCGGAGCTCATCTCCCCTGGGTGGGCAGCCTGCCCAGGGCGGCCATGACGCGGCTGAAGCGCTCGCACAGCTCCAGAGTGGTGTAGGAGGGCAGCTTGGGGGGGTCGTGGAAGCTTTTGATCTCGGTGGAGCAGTCCAGCAACTTGGGCAGGAAGTCCGTCAACTTCTCCTGGAGGTTGGCTGCAGGCACAAGGTCACACACACAGATACAGGGTCAGTGTTTTCTCTGATATCATTAGTAGTTTGAAGCGAGTTCAACACAACAGACTGTGACACTGGTCTGGGTGGTCAGACTGGACAGGAACCAGAGGACACTGCAGCCTCCATCTACTTGAGTCCAATAAAGTGTTGGACAGACAGCTGGCTTCACTCTTTCACTCCTCTGGAATCTATTTCCTTCATTCACAACTTACAGTAAAGGGATACTTCACCCAAAATCAACAATTCACCAATTTTCTACTCACCATCATGCCAAGGAAGGGTTTGGAGAACTTTCGGAGTCATCAAAACGCTTTTGGACGAACTTTCATATAATGGCGGGTGATTGTGCTCACTTTTGAATCGTCCAAAACACACACTATGAAACATCCAAATACCGCCATACTACTTGTCTGCACTGACCCAAGTGTCCTGAAGCCACCACATGAAAAAGTTGTTAGGATTTTTTTTTTATCCTTGTTGTAGTAGTAGCTCCCAGTGGCTGTGTTGATGTTTGTGTGCATGTGCGAGTTTGCTGTGAAACGTTCGTTCGTCGTTGTAAACCATTGGATGTCTGATGTGGCGGCTTCAGGACACTTGGGTCAGTACAGACGAGCAGTATGGAGGTATTTGGATGATTCATATTGTGTGTTTTGGACGATTCAAAAGTGAACTCTATCCGTCGCCATTATATGAAAATCCGTTGCCAGCCGGACCCCCCCTGGAACTCCTAAAGCGTTTTGATGACTCATGACTTGATGAAATTGGCGAATTATCAATTTTGGGTGAAGTATCCCTTTAATTGTCTTGTTGATATCGGTAAATAAATGAAAACATAGTGTCCTTCAAATATTCTGCTGTGAAGGAACTGTTACAGGTTAGAAGCTCTGATGGTTTCATTTTTAAAACAACGCAACATCACTGGGCGCGTTTCCACTGCAGGACCAGGTCCAGGAACTTATATGGGCCCGAAAGGAGTCCCTGACTTGGGGTAGGTACTCAGAATGGCCCTGTGTAACACCTGTTCAGCTGGTTCAACCTATCCTGAGGATCTTCAGCTTTAGACTACAAACAGGGTCAGCCCCAGTCCTGTGGAAACATCAGGACTGCTTCCAGTACTGAAAGTAGGACAACCAGCTGAGATAAACGGCTCCATCTATCCATCTATCTGTTAATCTATTCATCTATCTATCTGTCCATCAACACCTCAGGCTTCAGCCTCGAAGCCTTTCAGATGACTGAGCCGAGCCGTGGCCTGGTTACCGTGACCTTCGGCGGAGGTGCTGAGGAATGTTCTGGTAACCTTAAGACTTCTATTCTCCAGAAATATCTCGGAGGCCGTGGTCCTGCTGCCGCTCCCTCAGGGACTCACATTCCATCTCTTGGCCCAGGTAGGAGCACCAGCGGTTCCTCATGTCCTCCACCGCCAGGAGGTCCCGCTCCGTGTCGTGGACCAGCAGCAGGGGGAGGCAGGGCACCACCAGCTCGTTCATGATGCCCAGGCCCGTGGTCACCTCCGGTTCCTCTCCGGACTCAAACATGGCGGCCGCCTGCTCGTTGAGTTTCTGTGGGGAGTGAGGTAGAAACCACATATAAGTCATATTAAGAACAAAACATCAAAATCTCTTCATTACATTTATTGTACCAAACTTTTGCTGAGCCTCACATGGCTTATTGCGTAGAGGTCTGGGGATATACGTAGAAAACCAATTTCCATATGACAAAAAAGAGCAATAAGGATAATCATATGGCTGATTATCATGAGTCAACAAACACATTATCTATAAACTTACAGCTTAAACTTATGTGATATCCAAGAGGTGGAGAATGAAATTCATTTTGTGTTCTACTGTCCTTTTTATGACTCTATAAAACAAAAATTGTTTAGTAAGGTAGATCCAAATAATGAATTTGTGTGGTTAGACGATGCTGAGAAGCTAAAAAGCATCTTTTTCAGTCGAATATATTTGCATTTTCTTTATTTCTTGAAAAGGCTTGGATAATGAGAAGAAGAGCGATATATAGTTAAGTAATCTTAAATTTTGTATCTATGTCACACCTGTGTGGCAGGTAACACCAACAGGAAGAACTGAACTTTTTTTGTATTTGTCATCAAATGTGTCTGATAATCTCATATGGGATGGGCCACAGTGGTGGCATGACACGAAAATAAAAAAAATTCATTCATTCATACAGACCTCCTGTGGACTTTAAAACTGCTCAGATGATGTATCAAGTAAATAATAATATGCTTCTAGACGGCGTCCAGAGGATGTTTCAGATCCAAGTCAGTAAATACGAACTACGAGGGATTTGTACGTTTATAAAAACAAAGGCACAAAGATGTTTTACATTTGTCAATCTATGGAATAATTTAGAAATAGAAATGAAAATAAGTAACACACTTAATAGATTCAAAAACATATTTAAAAATAATATTATTAATACATTTAAAACTGAATTATGAACACCAGTGTGCTCTTAAACTGCCTTCTGTATGTAGAATACACACATTTTATTATATTTTTATATTTATTTTTATATTCTATATCTATCTGTGCCTTTTTAATGTATGACCGGTGCTGTGCTGCTTGCTGGAACCTCAATTTCCCTGAGGGTAACCTCCCATGGGATTAATAAAGTACTATCTATCTATCTATCTATCTATCTATCTATCTATCTATCTATCTATCTATCTATCTATCTATCTATCTATCTATCTATCTATCTATCTATCTATCTATCTATCGATCTATCGATCTATTTTGTTCTGTCTAAATTTCTAAAATAAGCAATAAGATTCATTTTCAGCTGTTACCTTTTCATTTGGTTTGTTTTGTTAAATCATGTGTGTTTACTCATGTGTGTTTGTCATGTTGTTTACTGATGTGTGTACTTGATTCAACAAGTAAAAAAAAAAATACATCAACCCCCAATAAACTCCGGTAGTGATCAGTCTTTGATACGTCACAATCTTGGTCAAAGTTTGACAAACTCATGGAGTTGTTCAGTCCCACTGTGGACTTTATGAGCTGTGTATTTGTAAACTTGTGCTGCAGCATTAGGAGTGTGTTGTGTTGTGTTAGCTGTTAGCAGGAGTGTGAACGTTGAACAGGTTTTATCCTGGGAAAAGACTGCACTTCATTTGCTGGGCTCTGCTGACGTGTGTGTTTCTGCGTATTTGCTCTCGTTTCCATTTGTCTTGATGATAAATCGGTGACAGTTTCAGTAGCAGCGGTAATCTTCCAGGCATCATTAATGTGACACAGTATCCTGCAGCCACGGGGCCTTAAGTGGGTCCCGACTGCTCTCCTCTGCATGTGGATACAGGCTTTTCTCTCCCTGCTCTCGGCCAAAACCACCTTGCTGTATAACAGACAAACTCTCTGACCTCCTCTCTCTCTCCGAGGAAACCACCTGTTTTTTTTTCTTCTTTCGGGGGCCTGGGTTTGGAAACGGGAACTGTGAGAGTGGATTTGCAAAACATCCAAGTACATTAACTGTGTCAATGTTAGCAGTGTTTTCAATTAAAACAAGAGCTAAAAGGTAAACAGCTGAGCGGAAGGAGCCGGAGGTTCTGGCCAGAGATGTGAGATGACTGATGGGGGCCGGCGCGGACCTGAGGTTTTGAGGTTAGCTGAGGACGTGCTGATGTCTCATGGTAATGTGTTTACACTCGTGGGCCCTCCTGCTTCCTATTCCCACTCCGGTGATTACATTACCAAGCACAATGCCGGTGTAAGGTTACTGAGTGCAGCGGCGGGAGAGGAGCTGCCCGAGATCAGCAGCGCCCCGGCCGATCAAAACAAAATACCCCTCGGCCCCCGACGACACCGGAGAGAAATGAAAAGAGGCTGACATCACAATGGAGAGAGGATTTTCATCTGTTAGTATCAGATGAAGAAATCTTAAGTGGGATATTCTAGGGGAGCTGCAAGTGAGCCAGAATAACATCTCAGCAGAGCCGGTGTGTCATGATAGTTCTGCCGAGTCGTGACGCAGCAGAGAAACACTCTCTCTTTGTAATCCTGTTGGATGTGTGTGTTCCTGTATCTCTTCAGTTTTACAGAGACGACGGCGACTCACCAGCAGACACTCTCGGCGGTAGAGGCCCAGCAGCTCCTCGTCGTGACCTCTGTACTGCCCTTTGGACAGAAGCTCCTTGTTGTACTGATACGAGTAGATCAGATACATGAGAGCCTCCACGTAACTGAAAAAGAGACGTCCGTCAACACTCGTCACCTTCAGATAAAAAGCACCAATGTGAAATATGCGCTGAGAACAAAGAGAGTAAAGCGGTTAACAGAGGAAACGAACCCCATGAACCCACTGTTACGGCTGCACGCAGGAAAACACTGCCCTCTGCAGGACTGGACTGGACTCCACATCCACCGGCTGCTTCAAGCTGACCCCCTACTATTTGATATTCACCTTTCTTCAAATGCATTGCACTTGACTTGGTCATTTTAAATGTGGAAATAGTGTGTCTGTATTGTCTCTGTGCTGTCCACTGTTTACTCGTGTCATTCTGTGCATCAGGTTTTCCTTTGTATTTTAGATTGTCTGTTGTGTAGCCTATTACATGTTGGGACTGCAGATGGAAATCAGCAGCTACATTCGGTGCAACTATCTCCTCATTTCTTGCAAATGACTAACGCCATTGCACACTGTCCCTTAAAGGAGACATATTATGGAAATATCACTTTTTGAAGGCTCTTTAACATATATTTAGGTGTTTGTCTTGCCTTCCGGCCCCCAAAATGTGAGAATTGACAAAAACATCTGTAATGTGCTGGCTCCCTAGGTTGAAATCCATGTGGTTTTACCAGCTATGTCTCCTTTAATAAACTAAATAAACTATTAAACTGGGCCCAGTGTCATGTATAAATGTTCCATGTTATTGTGCATTCAATACTAAGCTGTTCAAATAATACACAGGTTCATATACTAAACCTGTATGCCACTGCCATTTATAAACAGACCTTGTTAACAAGGTCAATATCACCAATGTCTGTCAAATACATGATAATCATGAATACAAGCTATTCACATGGATATATACAGTATTTACAAAAAAAAAGTCACACTCTAATATTTTGTTGGGCCATCTTTAGCTTTGATTTCAGCATTAGCTGGTATTGTTTCAATAAGCTTCTACAATGTCACAACATTTGTTTCCGTCCAGAGTTGCATTAATTTTTCAAAGATTCTCAATGGGGTTAAGATATTAACACTATGGTCACATTGGAGACGATGGTTCCCTACTATCCTTCCAGTTTTTAATAATGCGTTCGACAGTTTTTAACCCAATTTTAGCAGTCTCAACAATCTCCTTAGATCTTTTATTTACTTGATTCATGCCAATATTTTGACCCTTCTGAAACAGATTAACATATTTTCCACAACCACAGGATGGGTCTTCCAACATAGTTGTTTAAGAAATGAGACTGCATCAGTTAGGATTAAATCAGTTGTTGCCAGCTGAAACATAATCATACACTAATTATCCAATGGGAGGCTATGACCTATTAGCTTAGTTAGATCCAAGTGGTGACTTTTTTTTAGACGGACAGTGTATTTTAAACATCAATGTGGAAAAGAAAAAATATCAAAAATTATCTAATGAACCAAAAATTTGGCGACCCCCCCTGTTGAAGACCTCTGCTCTAAGATGAAGGTCTGAGTGAAGGTGTCACCTTGTCTTCTGAAAGAGCTCCAGGCCGGTCATCATGAAGATGGTGGTCTCCCGGAAGTTCCTGTAGTCCTGATGCCACATCTGATCCAGACAAACACAAGTTACCACAGGAAAGTCAACAACATGAAGATGAACATTTTAAAAGCATCTGCTGTGTCTGAGTAGAAGCTTTACAGACCATGTACAGTACCAAACGTTTGGACATAATGGTCTTTCTTTATTTTTTATGACTTTCTGCATTGTAGATTCAAACTGAAAACATCAGAACTATGAAGGAAATATGTAGTAAACACAAAACTGTCAAATTAAAGAGGAGATGTGTCCAAACTTCTGACTGCTACTGTATAACACCACCTTGTAGGAAGTCTACTATTTTAGATTTGAAAAGAAAAAAAAAACAAAAAGCCCAGAGGACTTCCTGACTGACCTCATATTCATCCATGTTGACCTCCTCGGGCTTAATAAGGTCCAGTTTGGCACGTGCCACATTCATTATGCTCTTACATCTAGAGGGAGGAGCAGGAAGAAGAGGAAGCATTAGCGGTGAGATGGTGAGTCATTGTGAGTAACACCAGGAGATGAAATGGTCCACCTTGCCCCCAGGCCCTAACACGGCCTAATGAATCACTCTTTAGTGCTGAGAGGAGAAGTGAAACGCTCCTCTGGAGGCTCCTATTGAGGCCACATGCAAACATAAATCTAATTATCTGGCTGAAAATAGAGGGAGAAGGGAGAACTCATGAATATGGATCGAGGCCAACAGGCGTAGTTGAAAAGTTTAAGGAGGTAGTAAAGGGGCGTTACGCAACTTGACGAGAGCGGCATCACGGGCTCGGCGGTGACGTGTGCAGACGGCGGTATAGAGATCTTTCTAATGGGCCGTGTGTGAGCTGACTGGAGATCAGGGCTCTGCTGCCCTCTGCTGCTCGTTTGCAGGAGTTACGTCTATGTAAATGATCTATGACAGTGGTTCTCAACTGGTGGGTCGGGACCCAAAAGTGGACGCAGACAGCTGGTCAAAAGAGTAAATAATATTTAATGCACATCTGATGTTGGACATGTCTTTTATTTTGAATAATAACTTATATTGGAAGGCAGGCGTCACGTGAACACATGCAGTTGTAATGGTCCTCCTCGGTTTCTTATTATTTGCTCTGAATGCAAAGATATCAGTTTATTATTAATGTGGCCTGAATGCAGTGAATCTGGTTTTGTTTTGTGGGTCTTTATTTTGTGCAATTTGATATTTATTCATTTTTGTGAATATGCTCTGAATGCAGAGATGCATTAGAAGTCAAATATATCGTTTTGTTGGTCTCCATTTTGTGCAGTTTGATATTTTTTTATTCACTTCCGTACATGCAGTTGTCATGGTAACTCCTCAGTTTCATTCATGTGCTCTGAAATGCACTTTGCTCAATAAAGAGCAAAATGAGTTTTTAAAGGCTTAAAAAAGAAAATCTTGGTGTGAATTCTATAAAAGTGGGTCGTGACTTAATGACCATGGGAAAATGTGGAGCCCAGAGTGAGACTAGTTGAGAACCCCTGATCTATGACTCAGGAAAAGCTCAGAACACAGGAGGGTGAACGTTTGCGGCGGTGTCACTACCTCTCGTCGAAGGCCAGGTTCCTGTCGGCGAACTGTGTGAGCAGAGTCCTCTCCAGGATCTTCTTGGGGGCCTGGTTCTGGATGAAGTAGACGATGATGTGCTGGAGCCGGTAGTCGTTGTCGGGCGACGTGTCCTCCTGGGCGAACCTCAGCAGACGGGCGTACTCCAGCTTTATTGCCTGAGCGGAGACAACGTCCAGACAGCCGCTGGTTAAAACTCTGAGGCTGAGCGGGCGCTGGTGTTTACTTACTCACCTGTAGGTTGTTACTTCACTCTCAGATACTTCATCAAGCTACAGTACATCTGTCATTTTACACTCATACAGAGGCAGGCAAAAGTTTGGGCACCCCTGGTCAACACTTCTGTTAATGTAAAGTGGCAAGTAAGCAAGTGGAAGATGAAATGATCTCCAAAAGGCATAACGTTAAAGGGATAGTTCTACATTTTGGCAAATTTGCCTCTTGCCATAATCCCTTTAGTCTTAGGGGAAGGTTCATTCCATTTAATTGTCGGTGCAAGCTGTTTTTAGATCGGCGGGGCAGAGACGCAAGCTGCTCAGCTAACACAACACCTTTCCCTCATCAAATACATACTCCAACAACTCCAAAACGCTCTTGTGGACAAGACGAGTTGTTTTCTAGGCAAATGCAGCCGGGACTACATTCCAGACACGGCTGCTGGGTGGAGTGACTTCAAAAACGCAAGTAGTTCCGAGTATTTGCTTCATATTTGTGGTAACATTACATAATTATACGTTATTATTTTGTAGGGTGGCGAATCAACTTGTCTACGAGAGCATTGAGAGGGAAAGGCGAAAGTACCATTTGCCTCTGTTGTGTTCGCTGAGCAGCTAACGTCTCTGCCCCGCCGATCCAAGAACAACTTGCACCGCCAATTAAAGTTAATGAACCTACCCATAAGACTATAGAGAGCCGAAGCGGAAGCAGGAAGTAACGGCCCCATGGGACCTCAATTCGAAAAAAGGCTCCATAGAAATGAACGAGACTCCAAGATTTATTTCGTGATCCGTTTGAATTGTGCCGTGACAAAAAAATATGTCCTCTACCTGTTTAAAACATCACGTTTCATGCCGAGAAATCTGCAGTTTATCGTAAAACGGCAACAGAAGAATGTATTTTGTGTGACGACGCTCTACAGACTACAGATCTGTGTCCCACAAAAAATACGTCACCAACTGACACGGGAAAGGGCGGCATTTGGTGTGTGACGTCACCTACGCGACTTGTAGTCTTTCTGGTTATGGACTCTTCGGAATTTTATTTTACAATAGTTTTACAACAAACTGCTGATTTCTCGGCATGAAACATGATGTTTTAAACAGGTAGAGGACATATTTTTTTGTCATGGCACAATTCAAACGGATCACGAAATAAATCTTGCAGTCTCGTTCATTTCTATGGAGCCTTTTTTCGAATTGAGGACCCATGGGGCCGTTACTTCCTGCTTCCGCTTCGGCACTCTATAGGGATTATGGCAATAGGCCAATTTGCCAAAATGTTGAACTATCCCTTTAAACATGAAACACCCTTTTGCAATATTTTAACCAATATCACTGTATTATTTTTGTTTTCTACAATTTTAGAGAGACAAAGGGAAACAAAGCAGCAGCCTGCAAAAGGATTGGAAAAAAATGATATTATTTAAGACGTAAAGGGAAAGTGTCATCTGTAACTTTATGTCTTTTAGAGATCGTTTCATCTTCCACTTGCTGAACTGTTCACATTAACACAAGTTTTAACCAGGGGTGCCCAAACTTTTGCACGCCACTGTATCTGTACTTCAGGAGCTCAAATATTCTGAACAAAATCTGATCTGGGAAAACAATTTACAGAATTCATATCTTCACTTTTATTTTGAAATTGTCTCTTTTTATTTGCTCACACATTACAGTCCCTGTAGAAATGAGTCATGTGGAGCCCTCCAGTTGTCAATTTACACTTCCTATATCTTTGCACTTTGTGGAGATTTAAAGGGGAACTATACAAGTCCAGTTGCTCTTAGGCTGTTTTGGTCACACAGAGCTCCTTAAGGTTTCAGAGTGCATATTTTACACTGTTGTAAAAACTAACGGCAAATCTTGCAAAGTTCCCCTTTAAAAAGGCAGCTGCTTGTTTGTTTGCTCAGGAATTAAACAACCTAAATGACTGGAGAGAGATCAGAGAAGTAGGAGTTACTGCTGCTAGGTACTGTAGATGGCATGCTGTGTACCTGGAATGACATGAGGTGAAGGTGGAGATGGAGAAGTGAAGGAGAGGTAATGTGTACCTTGAAAAAGGCTGCCTCAGGCCCACTCTTTTCATAGACGCTGCTGGATTTGCCAATGGCCATTATTATACCCTGCATGTTGGGGGTCACCATCGCCTGCCCAGGAAGCAGGAACCACGTTAAACAACAACAAACAGCTCCTTGGGACGGAGCAGCAAGGTCAGCCTGTGTGTTATCGTGCTGCGAGGCTCTGTGTTACAACAGCATGCCAGAGTCAGGGCGCCAGGCAGCACTCACAAACCCATGCATCAGTTAAAGTGACACGACTGTGACGGATCGGGTCGGTCAGTTCAGCGGCACCACAACTCCACCCTCACAAGGACGATGCAAGAAAACCAGAGCAGCCGCGTGACAGCTGTTTGTGACTAACAACCGTCCACACACAACATGCTGATACAGCTGCTGATGTGAAGCCACAGCAACAGTAACCAGGTGGGAACTGGATCAAACCTGGACGTAATGTAGAAACCATCCAGTGCAGGTGCTTTTATTCTCTAAACATGTCGGTTCTGATTGTTCCTGCTAACTGATTCCTGCCAAGATGCAGACAGGCTCAAGACGAGACTTTTCACATCGAGGACCAACAAACAAGGTCGTTTTCACCCTGAGTTCATCAGTAGGCCTGTCACAATCATGACATTAAAGCTGCATTCACATGGAGTCCGGCAGACGGCACACCGGAGGTCATGTTAGTGGACCAGAGAATGACGGCAAAACTTGGGGAAGGCCGGCAAAGAATGCCGTCAACGGCAAACGGCAATGCCGTCCGAATTAAAAATTTGCCATCCACCGCCACGGAATTACGCCATCACCATAGCAACATATTGTCACGTGTGAATCGTTTTGCCGTCTTGCCGTTCTGTCGGACCTTTTGTTTGGTTTTCGCATTCCATTCTGTGGCTGTAGTCCGTTTGCTGTCTCCTGTCTGCCGGACGCCATGTGAATGCAGCATAACTGCCATACAAATAATTGTGATTTACCATGTATAGTATAAGCCTAAACATAGTTAGAAGAAGAGCCATTTATTGGCTTTGTAACTAAATTCATGATGCTGATGTCCATAGATGTTCATTGAAATATTAGAAACTGAAGCTCCTCCAGATAAACAGTTAGTTTGAGCTCCACTCATGTGTCATTAAACCATCTCAAATATGACAGTTCTGTTAGTTTGATCCAGCTGTTTCTATACAGAATCACATAATGTGATCAGGTGATTATGTAGTCATAGTGACAGGCCGATCTGTCAGGTGTGAAAACTCCATGAATCAGACGACCACGGGCAGGGAGCTACCTCGTCATCGTACCCCCCCTCCTCTGACTCAATGACAAAGGTCCCCACATTAGGAATGGCCACTTCTACTGTGCACTGGCTAGGAGGCTCGTCCTCCATGGCCGCGGGAGGCGGAGGGGTGGAGGGGCTTTGCACCAAGACCTCAGGCTGAGGAGGAGAGGTGGGAGAGGGGGCGGACTAGAGAGAGACAGAGAGAATGAGACAGATGAGACAGAGAGGAGACACATGACGGACAGGGAGGGACAGTGGATGGAACTCCCCTCTCCTCTTCAGGGGGAGAATGAAGTGCTCATCAGATTCAACAGAGCCAGAGGTCCCGTGAAGCAGCTTCTCCCTCATTATCATAACATCATGTGACACCAGTGTTTCTAAAAACCCCCCAGTAAACCTGAAGAGCAGGACACGGCCTCTCACAGCGTTAACAGCACAGTTTAACACTCACTTCAACTATTTTGCTCCATGGTGAGCTAAGGTCACTGTATAAGAAGATGTTGACAGGGTACAGACACAGAGAAACTGTCACTAGGCAAAGTGAAACATCCGTACATCTGGAAGTGTGATTGTGTACTGCTCCAGTAATGACAGAAACAGAGCAGTGAAACAGTGCTGTTCAAAATGCTGTCTGACAACTCAGCACCTTGGTCAGTTGACCCAGCAGCTGTCTGTAGGAAACACTTTTCCAAACATGATGACTGAGTGAAACACAGGAGAAAGGCTACTGACTGCTGGGCTTTAAACGCTGTACTGTATTAAACTTTGGAACAACCTGCCTGAGGATCAGAGTGGAGCTGGAAACTTTTTAGTCTGGCTTTAGTCTGGTAGTGTCTTATCAAAATTCTACGGTTTATAGTTACTTTATTTATTACTTTTATGTGTATTTGTTGTATTTGATGTAATGTTATGTTATTTATTTAGTTTCAATTTTTATTCTTGACTTTGTATTATTCCAACTACTCATATTTGATGGTGCGATGGTTCAACTTCTTATATTGTTCATGTTTTCTAATCAAACTGTAAGGCACTTTGAATTGCATTTTATTTGTTTGGAAGGTGCTTTAATATACAAATAAAATGTGATCTGATTTGATAATTAACTGTGCTGATATACTACACACTGCAGTAAGAAAACACAACTACCTAACATCAGGCGGTACCTTTACTCTGCTCTCCAGTGAGCTGCTGCAGCATTGATGATGCACTATTGAAGGCTGCTTCAACGGACTCACTGTACAGAATCTGCCTTGATTACATATCAGTAACACTGTACAGTAAATAAACTGTACAAAAAATATATGGTGTAAGCTTGTGGTAGAACAGTGACAATCATTGTAGTGAAGCATTAAAGGGATAGTAGGATTTTTTTTTTAAAGTGGGGTTGTATGATCTACAAATAGCCCCTAAGTACTTTAATTGCAGTAGAAGACTCTCTGCACTCCTCCTGTTAGCAACGCCAGCCCATAGCCCTGCCCAGAGATTTACAACATACAGTGTTGTGAACAGACCCAAAGAAACGGCCTATTTTCGTGGCCTAAAAGAGGTTTTATCTGAAAAAAAAATACACAGGTCCATTGTTCGCTATAATATAATTTTTTCCAGCCCCTCAAAGTGCAGGAAAAACACAGTTTTTATTTGGACCTAACCAACTCACGTATCCCTCCGCCCAGCGTTAGTGCCCACCGATCAGCAGTTGGTTAGGTCCAAATAAAAACTGTGTTTTTCCGAACAATGGACCTGTGTTTTTTTTTTCAGGTAAAACCTCTTTTAGGCCACGAAAATAGGCCGTTTCTTTGGGTCTGTTCACAACACTGTATGTTGTAAATCTCTGGGCAGGGCTATGGGCTGGCGTTGCTAACGGGAGGAGTGCAGAGAGTCTTCTACTGCAATTAAAGTACTTAGGAGCTATTTGTACATCATACAACCCCACTTTAAACAAATGCTACTATCCCTTTAACATAGTGTCTTACACCAGAGGTGCCCAGTCCGAATTGTCATTGATGAGTCCATCAACCCCTCCCTGACCCTCTCATCCTCCAAAATGAGAGTAGCAGCAGTAAACCAGTCAGTAACAAGCTGGTGCCATCGGGGCAAACTGGCCTCCCACCAGCTCAAACTAAAAAGTCTAGATGCTTTCCTTCAGAAACCCCCACCCACCCCTCCAAGCTGCTCTCATCTCATCCACAAGGCTACAACCTTCTGATGATTTACAGAACGGTTTCCCTCTCACTATAATAAGAAAAAGAAACTGCAATTACTACTAATAATACAACATTAAAAGCCCAAACTAGTGCTACAGTAGAGACGTGTTGGTGTGTTTTCCCACAGTGCTGCTGGGTGGTGTGTAGCAGCAGCTGAGAGCTGCTCACATCCAAACACACACATCTCTATAACTGCTGCTGCACTTGAGATGAAGCGTCAGTGTCTGGTGTGTGGGAGAGAGCTGGGCTAACATCCATCACATCTGTCCTCACATCTGTCCTCTCCTCCAGCACCAGGGTCAAGTACTCACATTAATGCAAAACTAGTTCAGACCAGAATTTGAATGTCAATTGTCAGAGACCAATTCAAACGTCTTAGCTGTGTTATCATCTGCTGCTCACTCTGGGCAAGGCCCTCTGTGCTGTAGCGAGCTGAAGGGAAACACAACAAGAAGCCTTGAGAGAAGACTGCTGTGTCATTATGGTCTGTGTGTTTTTCCTTTGAGGGCAGTGACGATAGTTGTTTATATCTGAAAAGAACAAAAAGCTCCAGCAACACTTGTCCTCCACCCTGCAGCCCAGACCGCCTCGCTCAAACCAAGTTCTTCTTTTCACTGTTTCCTGTTTGGAAGTTGGTTAAGTGGTCCTCATTGTGATGCTCCTACTCTGCTGCTTCATTGTTTGAGTATCTGTCCATGTGAGTGGCGCCATGGCGACAACAAATGAGACGTTTAAGCAGTTGGTACAGGATGGACTAGGGATGGGCATTTCGAATAATTTTCTAACCGAGTATCCTAACCTTGTCGTAACCGGGTAACCGAATACTGTAATAAAAAAAAATAAAATGACGTCATGTCTGACGGACAGAGCGCAGCCGGGGCATAAATGCGCTCTGACCGTCAGACAGTCCGCATTACTGACACGCAGCGTCAACAGACAAAATATCAGGTTGATAATAAGAGTAGAGACTGGAGTTTAAGATGCACATATGGGGCAGATGTGCATCTTTATGCCGGGGAATAAATGCGCTGCATGCGCTTTTTTAAAAATCATTAGCGGTGCTTATTTATTAGTCCACACTACATGTTGGTGCCTTTGCTCCTCTCTGCCTCGCATCGTCTCAGGAAATAACTGGGGAGGTTTCAGAATGTTTGTAAACTGAAAGCAGATTTTCTAACAGACTTGATGACACCTGTCGTCTCCCCGACGGAGGGAACCACCACAGATTCTTGTAAAAGGTTTGAAAGTCCGAGGCCCGATCCAAAAAGGCTTTTACACAGCAGAAAATCACGTTGCTTGATCCGAAACTGTTTAACACTACAAAAAGTCGAACCATGGCATGATGATGTAGTTTGATCCGACACTAGACTGTTGCTCTAACGTAACCTAGGTTAACCGGATAATAAATTCATAACCGGATAGCAGATTGCCTACTCGGGTACCCGGGTACTCGGGTAACCGTGCACATCCCTAGTACTGACACTAAATATCACTTACTCACAGGGGAGCACATCACTTCTTTAGTGAGTTCCTCAGATGAGTACCAGCAGATAGTCTTTAGATATTCTTTTAGCTTTTTATTCTGTATTCCTGCATTTTCATGTTTGTTATTGTTGTGTATTTTAATTGTATTTATTGATAGGCACCTTGTAACGTTTTGAAAGGTGCTCTATAATTATTATTAGGCTATTATTATATGTCTGGGACTAGGCTTGTGCCGATCGGCTACCTGATCCTCTATTAGCAAATGAGAGGACGATCAACAATGTTTTTTTTTTTTCTCGTTATAAAACACACACACACGCTGCAACAGCTGTGCAGCGCCACATCCACTGTCCTTTGGATCAGCTGATCAGCACATCTTCATCTCTCTGTATAGGACGTGCAGCCAAACAGCAGCTGAAGACAGAAGGACAGCAAAGACTCCTCTGACTGGAGAGCGCAGTGCAGCGCTGTCCTTTGTTGTTTTTTTACTGACTGTCAGGTTCTCAAAGGCACGACGTGGTCGACATACAGTACGCAAAGTTACACATTCCTAATTTTCATCGTGCATGCATCGTACCTGTTCTGTGCACCCCTGCTTATTCATATAGTTCTCGTTGGGAAAGATGAAAGTGGATGAAATTAAACGGGGAAAATAAAAAGTGACAGAAGGATGGTGGTGATGCTGTGGTGTGTGTGTGTGTGTGTGTGTGTGTGTGTTGTACATACAGCGTTTAACAGAGCCTCGGGGCTCCTCTCCTCCTGCTCGGCTGCAGCTCTGCAGATGGCTCTCTCCGTGTCCTCCTGCAGGTGCTTGGAGTTGTTGGTGGGCGACGGCTGCTCCATGTACTCTGGTTCCTGCTGGGGGACTGCAGGACGGGGACAGCACCGTCAGAGACATGGGAGGACATGCACACTTCTCTACATTACATCTCTTTGTGTCAAGGATTTTTATTTTATTTTTTTTTAACTTTTTTTATTTTCATTCAGCCCCACACCTTCCACATCACATCACCCGGTCCCACCCCGCGCCATCGTCCCCATACACGTAGAAAAAAACAAACAAAGAAAAAAAAAAGAGGAGAATGCTAAATATCAAGTCATGAACAGTGACAGAATTCTTAAATGCTTTTACAGCCGAGTAAACAAAGGGTTCCAGAGGTCATGGAGCAAATGACCCTGATCATATTTTTCCAATGTTATTTTCTCCAAGAGTCAGAGTCTAAATGACTCAAGCTGATAAGATCATTTAGTAAGTAAACGCTAGGGGATAACTCAAATTCAGGCCTTAAAACAGATTTTGTAAATAAGTGAATCATATTCCAGAAACTATTTACTTTATCAGAGTGCCAGAACATGTGCATGAATGTTCCCTGTTTAATTTAGCATCTTAAACAGTTTAGTGAGCTTTCTTTCAAAATGTTCTGCTTTCTTACGGGGGTCAGATAAAATTTATGAATGAATTTATAATTTGTTTCTTATGTCAAAGAATTTGTAAATGATTTTTGAGTTTGTGTCAAAGCAGCAGCGTGCAGGAGCTGACTGGTAAAATCATCCACAGCGTTTAATAATATTCATGATTGTTATTTCAACATTCAGGATTATGATTCAAGTATTTTGGATTTTACTAAAGGTTGTTCTATTTTTCCTTTTATTTATCTATTTTAATACTTTAGCCTTTAATCTTCTTCTATGAATTGTATCATTTTAGTTCTGCTAACTTTTTAGTTCCTTTTATTTATTTGGTTTTACCCAGTCTCTTCTGTTTCTTCACAGAAAATTGCTGAGAGTAAGATAGCGCTTCCGTTGCCTTTCAAGTGTGTGTGTGTGTAGTCGTGTGGCTTTTGGTTTTACTTCTGCTTTATTTTGTTTGCTTGTATGGTGTGAAGCACTTTGTGCTACATTTGATTTGTGTGAAAGGTTCTCTCTATAAATAAAGTGTGTGTACAATAATATCAGTTCAGTTTCATTTCATGTTCAGTGAGATACAATCCATCAGACTTCTCACTGTGGAATTAAGCTAATAATCAAATATGTATCCACCATAATGTGAGTTCTATGGGCTGAAGGCTGAATGTGAAATATTCTACATATTAATGAACTCAAAAGAGTTAAGAGTCTTTTTACAACAGTATTGATTCTTTCTATATTCTACAGAGTCCAGACTGTGGTGACTTGAGCCTGACCTGTGTTGTCTGGAGGGCTGGACTCGATGCTCATTGGCTGAGGGGAGGAGGAGGATGTGGAGGTGCTGTACGCTGCGGAGGTAGCCGCGGCAGCAGCGGCCGCCGCGGCCAGCGCCAGCTTCTCCTGCTGGGCCTTGCGGGCCTGCAGGGTGTCCCACTCCACGATCTCTTTGTCGAACAGCTCGTTGTCCTCCTTCACGTACTGCTTCAGGTCTGGAGGTAGTTTGTCCATGCCGCTCAGGATCTGGCCCGTCTCCTTGTCAAACTCCTCTGCAGAGACAATGAAGATGTTTAGATGAAACATCACAGTCAGAGGAAAGTCATGCGTCATCAGAACATACAACAAACCAAAATAACTTCTACACTTTTGTTTAGCTGAAATAAAAACAGAGGTAACAGAATCAGGAAAACCAGTTCATTTAAATCAGAGAATAAATTGTCTTTATGGATCACTGAGCCACCAGTTAGCATGTGAGTCACATGCTTCATACATGTTCTGAGACAGTGTTGAATAACATGAAACGTTATGCTGTACACAAATACATATTAATTGTGGTAGGAGTTTTGATGTGGTCTTATTGTGTGGAAGTCTGTTAGAGTGAATAGTGTAACCTTTTGTACCCTGGTAGATGAACCATCTGTTGGAAGTGAGAATGACCAGATGACCACAAGAGGAACATAGGACGTATGACAGTATGGTATGATACCTGGAAGGTAATACCTGAGAAACATGTGTATGTATCTTGATTGCTTTATTGCCTGTATCTTATCTTATGACAGTAAGATGTTTGCTAGAGGCTTAGATTAGATTAGATTCACCAGTCTACAATTCGGTTCGATTCGATGATACGATGCATCTCGATGCATCACATCCTCAATTTTCTATGTTGCCACAGGACATGTCTGTATGATGATACAAGTCAGCCGTGTAAAACTCAAGGATGTGGAACATTGAAACATCCTGAATGCTACTGTATGAGTGACATCATTGAACAGCTGTGTAGTTCGGTTGCAGCATCGTCTCCAGGTGTGTTGATGACAACAGGAGAGGAGATTATAAACTAAAAACGACACATTGGCTTGTTGGTATGGTAACGGTAACAGGTGACTGTGTGCAAACCGCTCACATCACTGAAACACTCGATGAAATCTCCCATTAAACACGCGGGGCAGTTTGATTCCACCCGTCAGTCCCTTTGCTGCGTGTTATTCCCCCCTCTCACACTCTCTCCCCCTCCCCGTCTCTCTCCAGCTGTCCTTTCAAAATAAATGCATAAAAAGCCTGGAGAAAACTGACTCGTGAGCTGGTGGCAGTAAGAAGTTTAGTGGTGGCAGCTGCCACCAAATTCTCTATGCAGGAAAAACCCTTTAAAATAAAATGTCTCTGCATGTGAACAACATCATCAAACTTGAATTAATTATTTGAATTTAAACTTAACTGCATCGATTCAGAATCGTCCAATTAAGAATCTCGATGCATCTTTGAAATGATTATTTTCAGCACCCCTCATAAGAAGGAGCTGCAGCCACTGGTCAGTGGCAACGAACCTGAGCTACTAGACTTCTGTGTTGTGTCCCTCTCTATAGACAATTAAATCATTGTGCATGATATTTCATTGGTCTTGGTTTTTTGAGTCCCAACAGGCAGACCTAAACATTTCCACAACAAGAATATAGTATGTTCTCTGGTGTGCTTGATCATGTGCTGTCTAACTTCTCCTTTTAAACCTAAAACCTGCTGTTTGAGCTTCAGACTGACTGTGTTCTTTCAGCTTCGTCTTTTAACTAAAGTTAAGCCTGTCCTCAGTAGGCGTGACCTTCAGATGGCAATCCATGCTTTTATTAGCTCTAGATTAGACTATTGTAATGCACTGTGCATTGGAGTCAAGCAGTCTTCACTGTCCTGTCTCTGATTGGTCCAGAATGCTGCTGTAGGTCTTCTAACTGACCCTGTCCTCTGCTCCCTGTTCGGTCCAGGACTGTTTTGAAGCTTTTAGTGTTCATTTTTAAAGCTCATTCATTTTTAAAGTCTCACTGCATCATCTCTGACAGAGAGCTTGAAGTCTCCACAGCTCTGCACAGCTCTCTGCTCATTGGATCAGCTCCTTTTAGACGTCCTCATTTCCAGCCATAAACATTTGGGCGGCGTTTGGCCGCCCCCAGATATTGGAACGCCTTCCCCCGGATTGATGTACTCTGAACGAGCAGGCACTCTAGTCCAAACAAGTCCAAAGACCAAAGACCCATTTATTTAGAATGGCTTTTAACATCTAATTATACTGTGACATCCTCCTCTTTTATATGTCTCTGTATGTTTTTAATGTGTTTGTTTTATTCTTGCGGTTATCTTAATTCTTCATATCTTATTTTGTATCTTTTATCCATATAAAGCACTTTGATCATCACTCCAGATGTTGTAAAGTGCTACATTAAGAAACTTTGATTGACTGACATTCATAGGTCATGTTGACATTCTATTTCATATTTCACATTATAAACAGACTCAGTCAGAGTGTCTGAGAACATGTCAACTGTGTGCAGGTGTGTGAGTGAAAGCAGCACACACACACAGACGTGTAACGGTGCGTTCACACCAGAAGCGTCATGAGCGACTACAGCTGCAGATCTATCCTGCAGCTCAGTGTCCTTCTGGCTGAGCAGCTGTGCACTTTACAAGGATGACCACATACTGTCATCCATGTTTCACTGTGTGTTATTCATTACACTCTGTATATGAATCAAGAGACATCAAACAGCTCCAGGAAACCAGAGACCACAATTCTGAGAGTTTCCTCCATCTTTGTCTTCTGTTTCCCTCTTCTTTTGTTTCTCTTTCAATTCCTCCCGTCTTGGGAATCCCAGTCTGCAATTGGCTGCTTCATTTGCATAAAGTTGAGTTTATTTCAACTTCAAATTGAAGCTCTGGACGCTAATATCACGACACTTGCCGCTCTGGACGCTTCTGGTGTGAAGGCACGACAAGGCAAGGCATCTTTATTTATATAGCGCATTTCATACCAACTCAATGTGCTTTACATAAAGACAAAACATTTAAAGGTGTACAGAAATGGCCGTTTGTCCTGTTTGTCGCGCCGAGTTGTCACGAGCTGCAACACGAGTTTACCCGAGTAAGGAAAACGAATTTGATTGGTCGTTA
This sequence comes from Trachurus trachurus, assembly GCF_905171665.1. Classification (NCBI taxonomy): domain Eukaryota; kingdom Metazoa; phylum Chordata; class Actinopteri; order Carangiformes; family Carangidae; genus Trachurus; species Trachurus trachurus. Next base: position 29,368,606 of record NC_139903.1, read on the forward strand.
TCGAGCGGGCGGGATATTCAAATCTTGGGGCGAGACCGAGCTCCGTGTGTGTGTGCGTGTCTCAGACGTTTGAATGACAGATGACGGATCCAATATCAGTGGCTGGTGAATCGTGTGCAGGCTGACGTATAATCCGTGCGCCTGCATTATCCAATGCGGGAAAAAAAATTCACACTTTCATCCCGGATTTACTCAAAAATAGAATTTTGCACAAAGTTTGGCCTACAACGTCTGATAGATGAGTTATTACATTAATTTTATGATCCAGAGTGGGCTCAAATTCAATTTTCTTTTCTGTACACCTTTAAAAAGAACAGCATAAAAACAAACAATTAAAAAAAAAAGAAAAACAATTTTTAACATTAAACAGAGTTAAAAGCAGGAGCAAAGAAGAATAAAAAAGTAGAATAAAACACGTACCTTCTATGAGGAAGGGCTTCTTGTCGTTGATGTACATCAGACAGTAGGCACTGGCGTTGCGGTAGCCTCCGAACGAGTCTCTGACCAGCTCCTCCCAGGACGACTTGGTGACGGAGATGTCGTTGTACTTCATCCAGCAGCGCTGATACGGGTCGTAGATGTAGGCCCAGTAGTGGCCCGCGTTGGCCTGGCCCTCGTGGACCAGGACCGCGTGGAGCCGGTACGGCACCTTGGACAACACGACACACAAAACAAGATTTAAAACGCTGTGGGGAATGATGCGGCTTCGCTATCACAAATCAAAGTGCTGCTCACCTGCATCATAGATTTGTCAGAGTACATGAGCTCAATGGTTCTGTGGATTCTGGTTATGCTGCCCTGGAGATCTGATGGGAGAAAATAGTGTACAATCCATTAGTGAGTAGGTACACAAGTCATTTTTACTGTGGGAGACTGTGATGGAGACATGAAAAACACCTACCGCGGGTGTCGTTCTCCACCTCGCTCCTCCAGCGGTGCAGGCAGCCCTCCAGCACCCGCAGCTCCTCCTCGGTGATGTGGCGCGGGGCCGGGTGCATGGGCAGGTCGGGGGGGAGGCGGGACTGGGTGAAGGGTTTGTGGATGGGGACTCTCTGCTGCTGGGCCGAGCTGGGAGATGGAGCAGGACCCGAGGCAGGACCGGAGCTCTCCGGGGGGGGCAACGAGTCCTGCTCAGCTGTGCTGTGGAGCGACAGAAAGACAAAGTTAACACAGACAAGTTGATCAAACTGCTGCTTTTTTAAGGCTTGTTTAACCTTTTAGTTTCAGTTTCACATACGGTCTGTTGTTCTGGTTCATTCCTGAATTCAAACACTCATGGGCAGTGATGGGAAATACAGCATTAGAAAATAACGGCGTTACTAACGGCGCTACTTTTTTCAGTAACGGGTAATCAAAAAGTTAGTGACAATATAATGCGCCGTTACTTGACTCAGTCACAAAATAATACACCTGTTAAAGGGACAACGAGGAGTTTCTATTTGGTTATAAAAAAGTCTCACGTTAATGTGGATGAATCTACGTTACCCACACTTGTTAATGGCTCCATTTTCAATAAATATATCGTTTTGTCTCTATTGTTATTTTGTTATTATTAATGGTGGCGGAAATGCTGGTTGAGCCGACCAGCTTTCCTTACTTTCGGTTTCGTGGCGAGTCATGAGAATAACGCCGCTGAATCACCGTTTATGGTCGGAACTACGACGGTATCTGATCGTCTTTGAACCTCTGACTTTAATTCTTGATGAATGAAAACATGAGTCTGTCTTGTGCCGGTTAAAGAATTTCACGGTGCGCGGAGGCTCATAAATGTAGTGTGAAAACGCTTCGCTTTTCCAAAACTCCTCGTTGTCCCTTTAAAGTGTACGTTATATAGCCTACACATTTTTTTCAACAAGTCTGAATTTTTTATTTATTTATCTGGAACTAACCAACTCACTCCTTTCAATTAGTTGTAAAGGTAGTTTAAGTGTTTATTTTAACTTGCACTGAAGGAACGTTTCCTGATGAATAAGCTTTACATCGATACCAAGATAATTCGGTCACTATAATCCATCCATCCATCCATCCATCCATCCATCCATCCATCCATCCATCCATCCATCCATCCATCCATCGTCCACCGCATTATCCGAGTCCGGGTCGCGGGGGCAGCAGTCGGAGCAGGGATCCCCAGACTTCCCTCTCCCCGGACACTTCCTCCAGCTCTTCCGGGGGGACCCCAAGGCGTTCCCAGGCCAGCCGAGTGACGTAGTCACTCCAGCGTGTCCTGGGTCTTCCTCGGGGCCTCCTCCCGGTGGGACATGCCCGGAACACCTCACGAGGGAGGCGTCCAGGGGGCATCCTATACAGGTGCCCGAGCCACCTCAGCTGGCTCCTCTCGATGTGGAGGAGCAGTGGCTCTACTCCGAGCTCCTCTCGGGTGACAGAGCTCCTCACCCTCTCATGTCCCTAAAGCCAGAGTCGTCGTCCGGGGATTGGGTCGCCGGGGCCCACTATAATCGAGATGTTAAATTTTCCATATCATTCCATCCCTAGGTTTGTGCAGTTTGCTGAACATCACCTGTAGTATCTATTGGAACACTGGTGCGATTAGGGCTGGCTTTACAAAACTGATTTTTCTATTCATATCAGTCTTCATTTGAAAGTTTATATTGATTCAGGAAATTCTTTGATTGATGTTTTTATATTTTTCAGGCTTTTTATTGCCTTTTTAATCGATAGCACAGTGGAGAGAGAGAGACAGGAAATGGGGAGGCAGAGAGGAGGAATGACATGCAGGAAAGGGCCGCCCGATGCGGGATGCAGTGAAGACTGTAGCCTCAACATGGGGCGGCAGCTCAAGTGAGCTAAACGCCGCTCCCTTAGATCCTTTAATGTATGTCACTTCCGCTTCGCTGCTGTTTACATTTTATTGTGTCCATTCACTGCTGAAACGTTCACACTGACTGCAGTACTTCAATTATCACCCATGTCAAATAACAAATAAATGTGCATTCATGTAACTGCTTTTTGACTGTAAATAGTATTATTTTTAATAATGCACCAGTCAGACAGTTCCATCTTTATACAATTTGCAGCATTAGTTCTGTGTCAATCTCTTTTAATATCCAAGCAAAATTGGTATTAATCCTGAAATATCTCTAAATGAATCAATATCGAATGGAATTGAATCAAAAATCAAATTAAATCTGGACCATGCGAATCAGAATGGATTTGATTCAGTAAATCAGTAGCGATACCCGGCCCTCGGTTTGATCAGGTCAAACAGTGAAGCAGGTTTATGATGACAGGAAGATGAATGTGTTGCTGTCACCCGTCTCTCTGTCCCTGCTCAAATCAAACCTCTTGTGTCGTCATGACGCTTACCTTGGTAGAGGCAGCTGTTGTCCTGTTGTGCCACCAGGGGGAGCCGACGAGTCGATGTCCTCCACTGGGGAGGTGCACACCGGCTTGCTGGAGGCGAACTCCATGGCGTACTGAAGGACATCCGCCAGAGGAAACCTCTTGGGGCCTGAGCCGTAACTCAGATACCTGAGAGGAATCGGAGAGCAGAGGATCAGAGGACGAGGAAGAGGACAGGAGAGACAAAGAGAGGAGACGTTGTTGACGGGGAGCTGCGTAGTGCGTACCTCTCCAGTCTCTGCTGGAGCAGCGTCAGATGCTCCTTCAGCCTCCTGATCTCTTCCCTCTTGATCCTTGTGATTTCCCTGTTCCTGTCCATGTATCTGTGGACACAGAGATCACAGCGCAGGTGTTGGTTTCACACAGATCAGCAGTCACTCACAGCGGAGCCAGACGAGCGGTTCACTAAAGAACAGCGGTAGTACAGTATTTCATTCACCTGTCCATGTAGAGCATGGAGGGGAACTCCAGCTTGTTGTGGATCTTCTCTGGACGCCCCAGCGCTTGGTTGAACTCAAATCTCGACAGCTCAAAGGTCAACACGGGAGGGAGTTCTGTGAACCAGTGCTGAGAGGAGACAATGGGACATTGAAATTAATGATCAAATTTGACATTTTAAAGGGATAGTTCAACATTTTGGCAAGTCGATTCATTACCTTTAACTGTCGGTGCAAGCTGTTTTTAGATCGGCGGGGCAGAGACGTGAGCTCTGCAGGGTGCGCAGTACTTTCCCCTTTCCCTCATTAAACTCATCAAATACACAATCCAACAACTCCAAAACGGGACAAGTTGTGATAATGGAACGTTATTAGACAGAGTTGTTTTTGAGGCAAATGTGTAGCCGGGACTACATTCCAGACACAGCTGCTGGGTGGAGTGATTTCAAAAGTGAGTAGTTATGAGTATTTGCTTCATGTGTCGTAATGTTACAAAATTATACGTTATTAATTCATAGCGTGGTGAATGTGCAGGTCACAACTTCTTCAGAGTGTTTTAGAGTTGTTGGATTGTGTATTTAGTTTGATGAGGACGAAAATGCGAAAGCACCGTGCGCCTCCATTACGTTAGCTGAGCATCTCGCATCTCTGCCCCGCCGATCCAAAAACAACATGCACCGATAATTAAAGGTAATGAACCTACTGCTATGACGATAGGGATTATGGCAATAGGCGAATTTGCCAAAAATGTTGAACTATCCCTTTAAATGTCATAGCAGCCAATGTCCATATCAATGAATGGTATCTGAATGTTAGATGTGACTGTCCTGTTGGTTGGTATGGAAGAGGTTCCCCTGGGAAACCCTGTACATCCACATGATGTGATGATGTGGAGCATCACTGCTGCCCCCCCCCTCTCCCCCGCCTGCTGCTCCTCCACAGGGCTGGCTGCCCATCTGAGTACTTACCTGGTAATGAGCTCCTCACAGCTGCTGTGGGACATCACTGGCATGACTACACTGACCCAGAGGTCAAGCCCAGAATAGCACAGGTGTCACATGAGGGCAAGGAGGTCAACCCAGGCTCCAGCACACAATCCTATATGATGCTTCTCTTCTATTGTGTTGTATAGGTACTGATTCACTACTGAGTTCAATCCATCTGACTAGCCACAATGCTGGTAGGAAATTAAAACTCCATACTCCATACTCCATTCAGATAACAATTGTTATTCCAGTTTTTTTTTTCCACGAACAACTCCATCCCATTCACATTTTCTTTTTCGTTCACTTGAAAACTCAATAAAAACTATTTGAAATGAAAAAAAAGAAAATGTGACTTCAGTTTTGACCAATGCACTGCAAAAACTCAAAGTCTTTCCAAGAATATTTGTCTTATTTCTTGTCAAAATGTCTAATTTCTAGTCAAAACTAATCTCTTTCCACTTAAAATAAGACTCATCACCTAAAAATTAACTTGTTTTTAGATCATTTTCACTTGTTTCAAACTAATTTACACTTGAAATAAGTAGAAAAATCTGCGAGTGAAAGCAAGTTTTTTGTGCTTGTATTAAGAAAGAAAAACTTGCTCCACTATCAGATTTTTCTACTTATTTCAAGTGAAAATGTGTTTGAAACAAGTGAAAATGATCTAAAAACAAGCTGCTTTTTAATGTGATGAGTCTTATTTTAAGTAGAAAGAGATTTGTTTTGACTAGAAATTAAATTTTGACTAGAAATAAGACAAATATTCTCGGTAAGATATTTGAGTTTTTGCAGTGTGCTTGTTAGCAATTGGAAAAAACTGTAATGACCCCATCGGCTGGTAAGTGACCTGCAGGCAGCATCGTGTCGTACATGCTAACCAGATGAGTAGAAGGTTAAACATCGACAACAAAACAATGTCATTTCTACATGTAAATTCCTTCAGAAACCTAGATATAGAAACTTTGGAAGCTTAAATGATCAAATACTTTTTAGAGCCTGTTTACACCCGTCGTTAAAATGAGTCCTGAGTGATCAGATCACAAGTGGACACAAATGATTTGCCCTAAATACAAGTCCAACCTCTTGCCGAAGTTTCATCCACATTCCTTTCCTAATGTCAACGTTAACGCCTCCTGCTGCGTCTCAGACAATTAATGCAGGACGTTGAAGACAGCGCGTCCATGTTTGAAGAAGAAAAAATGGATGTTGATAGCATACATGGTTGGTGTTCACAAGGCAACAGTTTCTAAGTCCAAAAATGTAAACAAACACCATGTTTATGTGTGTTAACTGTGCACGGTCCTTTGCAGCTGATGTGAAAAGGGCAGAATGTAAAGCTGTTGCAATGTAAAATGTTAGAGACAGGTGTGATCTCATCACTCAAGATGCATTTTAACTATAACGGCAAATATCTAAGGAAATCCATGTGTCTGATCCCCCCTCCCTCTCCACCACAGCCTCATAACGCTTGGCTCTTCACCGAGGTCACGTGACTGTTAGTTATTGCTTGTGTACGTCTTAGATTTCATCTGAGGGGTTTGCGTGACTTCTAAAAGTGTCTCTGACCTCTTGTCCGGAGCGGGCCGAGTTCTCGGCGGAGTGCAGGGACTCGATCTCTCCCTCGATCATGGCCGCCTCCAGACACTCGTGCAGATCCTTGAAGCCGTTGACCTGCAGGGGGTACTGGCCGAACATCTCCGTGTTTTCAAACTTCTTACCTGTCGGACAAAAAGGGCACAGGATGAGCTCCGAGCGGCCGGCTGAAAGGGCTTTTTGAGAGCGGAGAAAAGAGGCAATAAAAGGAGACACTTTCACAGCCGAGGTGATTTTCACTTGTAATCAGTCGCACAATCGCAACTGCACAAATGGCCGCACGGATCTGCCCGCACCAATTACTGCTGAGGAGACCCCCTTTCACTAGAATAAAGACAAGAAGCAGGAGGAGAGGAGCTGCTAGCGGACACACACACGAGGCATTGAGGTCATTGTGTGAGCAGCAGAGTCCACTGGCTCTGGGCCAGTATTGTCATGCATAATAAGTGCAATGTCAATCAGCCGTCAAGGTCTTCCACAATCAATGCAGCCACTCTCCATTTTTTTTTTTTTTTTACACGGACTACATCTCATTAAGACAAGGTCACCTTTCATTACCGGGGGCAAGAACTTGCTGGCTGTCTGGCTGCTGTAATCAGGGCCGTCCTAATGTTTAATCTCTCTCTGATTCTCTGGCTGCGCCGCGCTCTTTTCGCTTGATGTGCTTTAATTTAACGCCCGCTTCTCACCTTCCAGGACGCCCACAGCCAGGAAGCGACCGTAGAACAGCTCCACCATCGGGTTCTTTGGCTTCTCACCCTCCCTGAAAGCAAAACAAAAATTAAAAAAGTGTTGACAGGTTTTAAATGAAGAATGAATAGCTGTGTTTCCACTGTAGGAACTTTCCCCAGGAACCAGGAACCTTATAAGGAACTATGAGCGTTTCCACCAGAGGAACCAGGAACTCCATTTTCAGTTCCGGGGTAAAACATTTTCCCCAAAACAACAGTCCTGATCAAGGGGTAGTACACCCTGAGGTGGTTCAGGAAGTTGGGGGTGTGGTCTGTGTACTGGACATCTCTGATTGGATGATGACTTGCAGCGTTTCAACCAGTGGTATATTCAACTCCAGCTACAAGCCCACTGTTTTGTGTTTTATGTGGATTTGTTCATTTTCCACCATAAGTATAAATAAAAATGTTTAGGCTGGTTTAAAGAGATATTTCAACATTTTGGCAAATTGGCCTATTACCATAATCCCAATAGTTGTGACCTGTACATTCACCACGCTATGAAATAATCATGTATAATTATGAGACAGAGTTGTTTTCGAGGCAGATTCCAGACACGGCTGCTCAGCAGAGTGATTTCAAAAGTGAAAGTAGTTCCGAGTATTTGTTTCATGTGTCGTAATGTTACATAATTATACATGTTTATTGTAGCGTAGTGAATGTGCAGGTCACAACTTGTCCACAAGAGCGTTTTGGAGTTGTTGGATTGTGTATTTGATCATTTTTATGAGGGAAAGGCGAAAATACCGTTCACCCTGCAGAGCTCACGTCTCTGCCCCACTGATCTAAAAACAGCTTGCACAGACAATTAAAGGTAATGAACCTACTCCTAAAACTATAGGGATTATGGCAATGGGCCAATTTGCCAAATGTTGAAATACCCCTTTAAACTCCAGCCCAGTCCCGCTTCTCTCACCCGCACTTGAGCACCCATCCTAGGCCGCTCTGCTGTCCTGCTGGAGCTTGTTCTGGTTTTTAGTTTAGTTTAGTTTATTTGTTTTGTTGAGGGAAAGGAGCAACTAAAATGTAACTAGTAATGTAACTACTACTAATACTTATGAAATAAAGTAAACAGAACAGAAACTTTTAAAAGGGGTAATCAGTCATTTAAATACTTTCCCAGTCCAACACTGCTTCTAGATGCTTGTTTTTCACCATGCATAATCCAAATAATATGTGTTTGATATGTGTGTAATTTTAAGACATTAGGCTATTTACTTCAGTAATCATTTGCATAATCGTTGAAACGCAGACGACAACGGGCCACAGGAAGCATTTTAGTTTAGCACTGATATGTTTCAGTCCTTCTCTCCTCTGGGAAGCTGTGAGCTGAGGTTACCTGTCTTCCTCAGCCTTCATCTGGAAGGCGTCCTCCAGCCAGTCCAGGAGCTTGTGGGTGAACTCGCTCACATCCTGCTGTTAGGCAAAACACAGACACACAACGTGGTCAATTACAGGAGTCAAACCGCAGGATTCAGCTGTGACAACGTCAAATGTATGCGTCTGGAATAATACTTGGATACAACATGTCAAGCATCTGGGATTCAGTAGAACTGATGACGACCCTGAGCAGCAGTCACAACATCACATTCAGCAGCAGAGCACCGCTGCTTAGTGATGTGTGGATCGACACTCAAGTATCGATACTTAGTATTGATTCTATCACCAGTCTGCACTAATCTGGGTTTAACAACTATTTTTATCACAGTAGATTGTTATTTTGCCATTTACAGAACCTATTCCCCACTGGTTGGAAGGGACTACATCTGCTTCCCCCTCTGAGGCCAACTATGGTTGTGTAAATGAATCTGCACACACACACACACGCGTCTCAACTCATAGACCTAATGAGAGCAGGAGGATTAAAGTTTGGATGGTATTCTTGAAAAAAAGTGTTTCTAATGAAAGAATAAGAAAGATAAGCTGTGATTTATGCGCTGCTACCTCAGAGAAATTTCAGACTATTCCTTTAAATGTGAATTCAAATGGTCAATGTAGTCCTCAAAACTACGCTCTAATTAACTGTTGAAATGTTCCTATATTAATGCCATAGAATTGTGGGAAATGCACTTTAATGCTTTAATGCATTTCATGTCTATTTTCCACTGTTTTATTGCCACTGACAATTAAAACTAAACCAAAGAAAGGTAATCTGTTTTAGTGTCATTGCAAAACTATAATATGAAACTGTCTGTTTCTTTTGTTCCCTCCCTCTTCATACGTGAAGCTTTTGTAAAATGTATCGGTCTCGGAAATACCACCTTTGGTTTTATTTGGTATGGGATTGGTAGTTGAGTTCCACCTTGAAATATTTCACACACTCTACCTGACCGCCAATGATTTTATTTACCAGCTGTGTGTGTGTGTGTGTGTGTGTGTGTGTGTGTGTGTGTGTGTGTGTGTGTGTGTGTGATCTTATCAACACTCTCCCAACAGGGATGGAGGGTGTGTGTCTCTGCTGTAACGCTGCAGCAGCAGCATCACATATTCTGGCGTGTGTGAAAGAGACATGTGACGGACGTGGGCTTTACCTGCTGAGACTCGCTGGACTTGAAGGCGTCTTTGAGGATTTCCACGGCTCGAGACGGATCCACATATTTCCTCTTGGAGCCCACCATGAGGGAGAACAGGTTCCTCAGCTCCTGCATGAAGGGCAGGTTCCTGTGCTCCTGGTCACAGCAACACAGAGGACCGGTCAGTTCAGAGTTTAGAGTCCACAACAGGAAACTTCCTAATGTTTATATTGACAACAACATCTTGGAAAGGGTCACGGTAACAACATTCTTAGGTATTTTAATTGATGAAAATCTCACTTGGAAAAGTCATATTCTGTCTATTTCAAACAAGATTGCAAAGAATATTGGAGTAATCAGAAGAATACGTCACCTACTGCCTGGTAAAATCTTGATTCATTTATATTATACTATGATCTATCCTTTCATCTCATATTGTCATATTATTTGGGCAAGTACTTTCCAGAGCTCCCTCAACTGTATTCTCACCTTACATTAGATTCATCAAAATGAAAACATTTCCTAACAGACTCACTAGATCCACACCTCTGTTTCAATCCCTGAATATTCTTCCTATTTTTGCTGTAAATACTTTTCAAATATGTATTTTTGTTTATCAATCCATTCACAAGTTACTTCCAATCTGTTTCCAAACTGTATTTCAGTTCAACACTAGGTCAGCAAATAATCTTCATCCCACTTTTTTCAGGTCTACTTTCTCTCTCAATTAGATTTAGAGGTCTGCACTTTTGGAATTCATTACCAGTCCACCTTAGAAACTGCACAAGCATAAATTATTTTAAGAAACAAATAATTAACTTTCTATTGGCCCAGTTGAACAATTCATAACCACATATTTTCTTTACATCACCTCTCTCTCTCTCTCTCTCTCTCTCTCTCTCTCTCTTCTCTCTCTCTCTCTCTCTCTCTCTCTCTCTCTCTCTCTCTCTCTCTCTCTCTCTCTCTCTCTCTCTCTCTCTCTCTCTCTCTCTCTCTCTCTCTCTCTCTCTCTCTCTCTCTCTCTCTCTCTCTCTCTCTCTCTCTCTCTCTCTCTCTCTCTCTCTCTCTCGTTTCATGTTGTTCTTCACATAACTGTGAATTAAATGTATGTGAATGTTTATCTTTAGGAGGATCACTTGACAAGCCCTTAGGGTTTTTTTGGTTTCTCCTGCACATTTGCTTAATCTACTGTATACTTTGTATGTTGTTGTTGTTCTACTTTTTAATGCTGTTGTATATATCTTTCATGTGCTAACAAAAATACAAATACAAATACATGAAGCCTACATTTTAAATGTTATTGGGTTGTTTGAATGAGTGTTTCTTGAGTGGCTCAGGATCCAATGCAGGTAATGTACCAAACTACACATGACTGCTCCACACACACCCAGGTCAAACAGGTGGCGAGGCGCTGGTCTCACCTTCTGGTTGCGAGGCAGGTCATGGACTCTGGCTGGAGGAGAGTAGTTGAGCACCAGCCTCTGGAACTCCAGCAGGTTGAAGAGAGACTGGAGGATCAAGAGAAGATGTAATGAACAGATAGAAGAGACTGTCTGATGTTGTCCTGATTAAAACTAATGTTTATTGTGGTTATTCTTGCTGAATATACAAACATGATGTGACCCTGACCTCTTTGCTAAGTACTGCAGCATGTTGCATCATGTGACCAGAGTACTGAAGTGATAACAGTCCAGATGTCAGACAGCTGTTCACGCTTCTAAATACTTTGTTTGCTGAGGAGCTACAAGAAGCTACAGAGGTGATTTTTCAGCTCAGCTCTTGTTTCGTCTCTTTTGAGAACGTTTCGTTCAAAAAGAAAAATGAATTGTTTGAGTGAACGAACTGAATCGAATCAACTGACTTGTTCTTTTCAGAGAACAGGCCTGGTGCAGGTCAGCAGTCAAACTGAATCACTGAATCACTCAGCAGTCTGGTGGAGGAGAGGGAATGTTCAGTGATGCGTTGCACTGAATGTACTACAAGCGACACAATGATGTTTGCCAATGACATGATATGTTTGCGGATGTGTCCTTTACTGAATGTAACACTGAAAGTAGGTTTGTGCCGTTTGCAAATGAGTTGTTTTGTCACTTGCGAACGTATGTGCACGCAAACACATCAGGATGGGAGCCTCAGGGCTGAGTCGTTTCTTTTTGGTCATTCAAATTTATTTGTTTTAACATTATATTTTCAAATGTCACAGATAAGGCATAAACTAACCCTTAATAGTCTAGTTAAAAGAACCACAAATAGTGGGAACATGCTGCACACTGGACTGGATTATGAGGATCTTCTTTTATTTATTTCAGAGCAACGCGTTTCGCATGTGGCTTCTACAGGCTCAGATTAACAGTCTGTTTATGAAAGTAAAAAGGAGAGGGCTGAGTCATGATCTGAGTTATGATGGGCTGGCAGTCAAGACTCTGCACCGTGCAGCCAGGGCTCCCACCAAGCACTGAATGATTCAGTTCACAGATTTTTTTTTGAACAAATCTTTTTCTGAACTGATTCAACAGCTTGTTCCCAATTGGCTGTGTGTGTGTGTAGCAAACTCATTATCAGTTTTCAGTTGACTTTGTGACACACAACACTGGATCAAATGCTGATAGAGAACAACAGCAGGATGGAGTGTGTGTCTGAGAGTCAGGATCTGGATGTTGTTGTTTACGTGTGTTGTTGCTGAGTGCAGCAGGTTCTAGCGGTGCCTTCCTCTAAGTGTTAGAGAGGTTACGTTACACCATGTGATGATGTATCCAGTGTTGCTCTGGCATATTTCAGCTCAGCTCACATTCTACCACAGGCTCCAGGCCTCAGGACAAGTCTTTCTAGTATCTTCCAGCATATAAACACTGGTCTGCTGCTGTCTGCAGCAGGAGACTAATAGGATTTCTGAATTATAAACAATTACATACAACCACTGAGGACTGCACTGAGGATCACAACAGTCAGGTCCTTCTAAGTTTAGTATGACTGAAGAATCATGGTCCTGTCCTGCTGCTCCGTCTGGAGAGACATTTCTGGATCATTATCAAAGGTTACACACAGATTCATAGAGTCTCAGGCAATAACTGTATTGTTTAGCACATCTCCATCCACAATACCACTTTCCTCCTCAGGTTTGTTACCTTTTTAGCTGATTTTACTAAAGTGGAAATCTCCAATTCCTCCTTCACACACACTATGGATCAGAGAAGTCCTTAACTTTGTTAGACTTGTAAAGATCAGGTGTGTTTTGAAGGCTCCATTGGGAAATTTCAAGTTTGTGGGACCGTGTCTTTGTTTATGTCCCAGAGCTGGAGTTATTTCTGAATGACTTACTGGAGTCTCAGTGGTGTTGTTGGAGCTGTGGTGAGGCCACAGCTCTAGCTTTCTGCTTTAACATTTTAGGTTTTTCATTTATTTTTTCTTATTTTTATTTTCTATGTCATTCTTTTTTCTTTTTTTTTTTTTTTTTTTTTACTTTGTATCGCTATTGTTAATGCATCTCTCCAACTCTATTTGGTTGAGCTGTGTCTTGTCCTTAGTCTTTGCATTGGGTCTTATGGTACTGTCCTTTATTTTAAATGTCAATAAACAGATAAATAATGAAAATAATTATCAGAAAAATAAAAGAGATTAATCAAAAAATAGTTTATCTAAAGTCTTAATTGTCTTGGACTGTCAGTGTGTGTGTGTGTGTGTGTGTGTGTGTGTGTGTGTGTGTGTGTGTGTGTGTGTGCCTACCTGTATGACAGCACTGAACCAGCAGGTATTGCCGACATTTTTCAGACCCACGGGGCAGTTGTCTACCCTCTTCCTGTCGTGTGGGTTGGGGGAGTCGCTCCACACTTCTGTGTGGGTTCGTTTCAGACTGGCCTTGTTCTCAGCGATGCTGGCCTCCAAGACCCTGCAGGACCCAACAACCAGTTCAACCAGAGAGACACACACACCGCCGCCAATTTCACTTGGTTATGAAAGAGATCTTCACAGAACTAATGCTGCAGATTATACAAAGATGGTTCATTATTAAAGCACACTACACAAGTAAACAGTGAAACTCTTTGGTGATAATTCAATCAGTGCAGCAATGTGAACATGTCTGCAGTGAATGGACACAACAACATGTAAACAGCAGCGTCAGATCTGGGATGTCGTCCGGTTAGTCTCGTCCAACTACATGAGACTAACAAACAGGAAGTGCCGTTAAAGGAGAGATCTAAGTAGGGGTGGGAGAAAAAATTGATTCACATAAATATCGCAATATCTTTTTTGATGATTTTTTAATTATGTTTTTAAAAAAGAAAATCGATTAAAAAAAATTTAAAAAAAGATTTAAAGAGTTTTTTTTTTTTTTTTTTTTTTTGTATTATATTATGCAATGTGCATTTAGCAGTTAGCCTTTTTTACATACAGAGAGTACATGTTTTGAAAAGGGTTTAAGTTCACTTAGTATGTATGTTAATTTATAGGCTCCTACAGTATTTGTGTGCAGATAAATGCTAAAAATGCAGACTAAAAATCGAGAGAATCGGCAATATCGTAGAATCGCAATTTAAATCGAATCACCATCCAAAAAATCGTAGAAGAATCGAATCGGGAGAAAAGCATATCGTCCCAGCCCTAGATCTAAGGATTTTATGGATCCATGTCAGATCTTTCAAATGAAGTTCAATATGAATTGGACGATCAATGTTTAAAACCAGCCCTACAGCTGATCCGAGGCCAGCTGCTGTTCTTTTACACTAAGTGTTATGTGAGATGTTTGGTCCAGACTCACCTGCTGATAGCCTGCTCCTCATCTGTAATGCCTGTTTCCCTAAACGCCCGGCTGGACTCCTCTAGGCTGAGGGCGATGGCCCTCTGTAGGTCATCTTTATCATCTCCAGTCAGGTCGATGACATCTGAATGAAGGAAGTGAACAAGGACACTCTGAGGAAGCTGAAGGAAGTGTTCCAAAGTAGTTCTGCCAGATCAAACTTCGCTATTCAAACAGAATTCTAATTATTTTCAAAATGTGAACATTCAAAGGTGAAAACTGACGTTCCAACGTGTGCCTTCCACAACGACGCAATTAACGTTTGGGGTAGTAAACATGTTGATAAAACAAACTATTTAGCTGCTGCAGTTTCAAATTCACGAGCAGAGTTTTTTTAATTGCCTGTTTATTCGGCTGTAGCAGGGCACTTACGTGTTCCCACACTACACGCACACATTACTTTTTTCTTTTTATCAATCAATCTGCGGACCACTAATGTGCTGATCACGGATCTACTGGGATCCGTTGCACCACTAGCCATGTTTACATCAGCATGTTTAGATGTGCATCTAGATGTATCGCATCAAAAAATTATGATGGAAACGCCATAATTCGAACTAAAATCCCCTGAGTGCTTATCAATAAACAACGAGGACGAGGTTATTATAGGGGGGGGGGGGGGGGCAAAGTCCGTATCTGTATAATGGAGTTTATGAGCATATTTAGTACACTTTTCCATCTTTCTATAAAAAAATCTAATTCAGAATCTGAGTAGATTTTTTATAGAAAGATGGAAAAGTGTACTACAAATATGCTCATAAACTCCATTATACAGATACAGAAACTAGGCTAGTAATACAACAGGCCTATGTAATGGGTAAATGGGTGAACTAGGTGATCAACAGTAAAATTACCTAATTTGATCCCTTCTGAACAGGGTTGATCACCCTGACTGTAAAAATTATATTTATATAGTGCCATGTCTCTGCATTCAAAACATGTGGTTATAATGGGAGTCAATGGGGCAAAAACAGCCACTAATACCAGAAAAGGAAGTTTTTTTTTAAATCTGTTGCTGCACGAAAACTAAATATGCATAAAAGTCATTGATGTTACTAATTGAAAATAGCTCATTTTGTGTGTATTTTTTTCCAATTTTTTAAATTGGCATTCAAAGGGTTAAAATTTTGATTTTTAATTTTTTTTAGTAGTTTTCATCAAGACTGAAGTTGATTAACAGATTTATGCAAAAAAAATTGAAAAAAATATTTATCTGATATATTTTTACAGCAGTCAAAGTTAGTTGCCAAAAACAGCCACCAATACCGCAAAAGGGTAGTAAATTTGCTGACAGTGTAATATTGACCTTTTGAAAATTTCGAAATCATATTTTCAAATTGTATGTAAAAATAAGGTTTGTCAGCAAAAATCATGCCATTTGCTGCCATATAGTGAAAGTTATGGTCAAATTAAGAGGACAAAGTGACCCCTAGTGGACGTTTTTGGCACTAATACCGCAAAAGGTTGTGCATTTCCCAGTAATTCGAATCACTTTGGATGGAAACATGGCTACTGCTTATACTATTTCGATTTCCCTTCTTGAAGTTTTATATTGAGTTGGTAAAACTCAAGTGTGTTACAAATGTTACATAACAGATTTGGTTGGAATGCCCTTTAGTGGACGTGCAAACATACACAAACATTAAAAATTTGAATATAATTTGAATATTTAACATAAGAAGCGTTAGAAATTCAAATCTGATTTGGGGGGAAGATTGACAGCCCTGCTCCAAAGCCGATGGAAGGACAGCTGTTGAATACTGTCTATGTGCATTCCAATTTCCATCCAGACATGTTGTACAGACGGTTTGAGCTGAACTCTTTGAGTCATGCTGTGAGGTGTGTAGAGAAGCGGAGGCGAGCTGCTCACTCGTGTCGGCCTGGCTGCCCACGCTGATGTATCTGTCGCTGACCACCTGAGATGTTTGGTAGTAGGTCGTCTCATCCTGCTGAGGAACCTTAGCGTTCTTCTCCGTCAGGAAAGCTACGGCCTCGGCCAGGTCTCCATTGCTCACCTGCAAACCACAGTGTGTATTGATAAGACTGATGGTAACAAATAACAAACTAACAAATGAACCCTAGGTTGTGTGTCTCATGGTGTACCTGCAGAGCCTGCTGAAGCAGCTGAACATCTGTGGTGCCTGTGATCTCCCTCAACTGGTTGAGTAACGTCTGCTGATGCTACGGAGGAAAAAGAAACACAGGTTGTTCAGAGCAGAGCAGGAAGTTTACAACAAGTGAAGTTTAGCAAAATATAAAAAACAATGAAGAGGATTCTTCACTATTTTAAACAAACATTTCCTTGGCTAACTTTAAAACAAATGTGTATTTCTGTAGCAGGTGTAAAACTATGGCTCACTAAGCAGGGAACTGAAAAGTTGGACAAGCATATCTGAAGATGTTTATAAAAGAGAAAGTAAGTGCCTCGAAAGAAAGTCGAAAGAAAAAAAAAGAAAATAAATCTTTTTATTTAGGATTATTTTATCATTATACCCAGTAGAATCTATGTCATCCCCTCTGTTTCACTTTCTGCTATAAAAAAGAGCAGTAAGAGTTATCCACAAGGCAGGTAATAGAGATTTTTTATTTCTGCAGGTTTGTTGAAAATGGCCGATATAATAGAATTACAGACCCTAAAAATAATGTTTAAAGCAAAAAACAGATCATTACCAGAACATTTACAAAGCTTGTTTAAATTGGAGGAAGGGGACAACAGACTGAAGCTTGATTTTAAACATTAATTTGCAAGGCTAAGCTTAAAACAAATGTGTATTTCTGTTGCAGGTGTAAAATTATGGCATTCACAAAGCAAGGAATTGAAAAGTTGTACAAGTATGTCTCAGTTTAAGAAAATGTTTAAAAAAGAAAAGATAAGTATCTACAAAAAAGAAAAAGGAGAAAAAGAAGGGAAAAAAGAAAAGATAGATAGACGAGTGGTGTCTACCGTTATTTTGTTTGTTTTCTTGTCATTATGTTTCATCATTCTTAATATTTTGAAACAGAGAATAATATTGGTGTTGAAGTAAGCCAATGTAATTTTTAACAACAGAGAGGGGCAGGTACTATAAGTTTTCTTCATCCTGCTCCTTTTCATTCATGGTGACAATGTGTACATTATGTAAATATGTGCAACTATGTGAGACGGTATACCATGAATGAAATAAATTGAAATGAAATGAAATAACAGAGGAATATTGCCCCTAAAATCTGAGACAGTGCAAAGTAAATTTTTCATCTACTTGCACATGTGCAACCAGTACTATTTTTTGTGTTTGTTTATTTTTTTCAACACTCAAACAATCTAATACTAAAACAAGTTAGTCCAACAAGCTAAAGTAACAAGTCAATACAACATGCTAATGTAACAAGCTAATTAGTTAATTCAACAAGATAACTTAACAAGCTCAACAGACAAGATCATGTTTAACAAGCTAATGCAACGAGCTAATCTGACAGTTTTGTATAACAAGCTAAACTGACAAGCTAACATAACATGACACCTCCATAAAAGATACAACAAGCAGCTAATCTGACAATCTGGTATCAAAGATACTCTGCTACTATCAAGATGGTTCATTACAAGCTGCACCAATGATAATGATACACTTCCTGTCTCCTGCACCAATATGAGCTGCTACAATTAACAGTGATGCTGACAGGTCAGTCAGTCACTGGGACTCACACATGGTGATATGATAAATATGATAATAAATGTATTATGGTGAAAACTGAAATAAAAACTGTAGCACCAGAATCAATAAAGTCAGGACACTGCAGGATTTCTAAATGCAAACACATCTTTACTGCAGGACCACACCCTCAGCTGACCTTCCCCCTTTCATCAACTGTGAACAATCAGCTGCAGTGGCCACACAATAATGAACAATTACATTTGGTACAAAATTGAAAGATTTTCATCACCAACTGTGGAAAAATCAAACTATGTTTTTTCTCTTTTCCACTTATTCCCTGGAAAGTTCAGTGTGTGAATGTGTTCTTCATCAGGATCACATTGCTTAATGGTTTAGATTAGGGGGCATCTTTCACTTTTATGATTTCACATACAAAACAGTAGGAAACAGAAATAAATATTTATGATGGGATGCACTAACAGTGTTGCACCAACTTTGCAGTGGCAAGAAAAATATGTGAACGCTCTGGAATTTCCTAGTTTTCTGCATTAATTGCTTTGTTTTCCATTGCAGGCCTGAAGTTTACCACTCCACAACACTGATGGGAAAATGTTTTGTGGACTGATGAAACTAGGATAGAATTTTTTTGTATTTTTTTTTTAATTAATTAATTTTTTGTGCATATGGTGTAAAACTGGCTCTGTATAGCAGCATGACACCGGTTGATAAACATCATGTCAAAGGTGAAGTCAGGTGGAGGAGCAGCATGGTTTGGGGCTCTGCTGCCTCAGGGCCTGGACAGTTTGATGACTTCCAGAGTTTATCAAGCTTCCTACAGGATAATGTCAGGGTGGCTGTCTACCTGATGAAACTCAGAAGGACAATGAGCCTAAACATTAAAGTAAATCTTCTATCTAGATCATCTAGAGAAGCTTCAACAAAAGAAAATCCACCTTTGGGAGCGGCCCAGTCAGAGCCCAGATCTGAATCCAGCAGGGATGCTATGGAATGACCTCCAGAGAGCCAATCACACCAGACATCCTATAATAATATGGCTGAGCTGAAGCAGCTCTGTAAGGACCAATGGTCCAGAATTCATCCTGAGTGTTGTGCAGTTGTGAGCTCCAGGAAACGTTTGGTTGAGGTTGTTGCTGCCAAAGGAGCTTCAACCACTTATTAAATCCAAGGGTTCACTGACTTTTTCCACCTGCGCTGTGAATGTTTAATGATACCGTATGTTCAATAAAGACATGAAATCAGGGTTTCTTCACATTTGAAATGTCCAAATTCCATACTTTTTCCAGACCCTAATTTCCAGACTCCTCGGTAAAAAAATTTAAATAATTTGTGACATTTGAGATGTGCATAATATAAAAAAGCATGTAATTAATCATTTGTTTTCATTATTCTGAATGTGTATGCCATTATGTAACCAAATCATTTCCAGGAGATTGTAGCTAGGTACAATAGTACAAAAATAATTAAACCAAATACTTCAGATAAGACCAAAACCAGATGATAAATATATTTCCAGACAATAGTTTCCATTTTCCATACATTTCAAGACCTGGAAATGTATAAAATCAAATTTCATACTTTTCCATACTTTCCATATTTGCGTAGGAACCCTGTAAAATATTATAGCCTAATAGTTTGTGTGGTATTAGGTTAAGCACATTGTGTTTGTTTATACTTGTGACTCAGATGCAGATCGGATCACATTAAATGGATGATTAGAGCAGAAAAGGGTTCACATACTTTTTTTTGCCACTGTATATTCTTCAAAGTGTCAACAGTGTGAGCGGTGACTAACAGCCAGTCAGGTAAAGAGCGGCTCTGTGACTCTGTGCTGAGTCTGGCTCAACGCCAACAGGAGGTCAAAGGTCAGAGGAAAAACTTGCTGCTTTGACCTCCACACTGACTCTGGTCAGGACCAACTGCATTAAAACAAACCATTAATCACTTCATAATGTTAAAGTCACAGATAGATCAGAGCTGGGACTGATGGAGGGGGGGGTCACACGGGATCTAATCAGGAGCTCCCTGTCAGAGCCGCTCCCTGTTAATGGGCTCACCGAGCTGTGATGACCTCACCGTGTCACACTCAGCTGGACTGAGTAGCTTTCAGCACACACACACACACACACACACACACACACACACACACACACATAAAGAAGAGGGGAAGTGCACTTAGGCCCAATCCCATTTCACCCCTTGGCCCTACCACTTACCCCTACCCCTCCGTTTTGCGCGTTCACGTGTAGGGGTAGGGGTGTCCCAATCCCCGTTAGGACAGAGGGGTAGGGGGAAGGGGTAGGGCTACATAGCCCTCCAAACGGAGATTTTTCAGAGGCACACTCCAAACGGAGGGGTATGAAAAGTTTCCCAGAATGCATCTCACGGCAGCCGGCAGCGATGGCTGTAAAACGAAAAGCTGTTTTATTTCTCACTGTAGCGCGGTTATTACGTCACTATTTAGGTCCCAAATGTGCGGTTAGTTTACCCAAATGACGGCGGGTTAGAAGTTTGCTCCGACGTTTTTTCGGAGAAGTGAAGCTCCAGGAGGAGCGGCTCCTCACAGAGACAGCAGCCGGTCTGCAGCGCTGCTCCGCCGGCCAAATTACGTCCTTGTCCCGGTCCCGCCGGGAGAGAAGGCGGTCGTTAATTAACTTATCCGCGGGTTTTTAGAGGTTTACCACCAGCATGTTAAATTCTTTTTAGCATTTAAATGTTGGTCTTATTGATGAAATCTGACAATTGTGGCAGTAGCATTAGTTTATTTGGATGAAAAGTTATGCTTCATGTACCAGTCAGAGGAGCAGGCAGCGCTGCCTCTGGGCTCTGTGTACAGAAATCACCACATTTACATCAGTAAATAAATGTTTTACAATGAACCGATCAGTCTGCATTAAGTTTTATCTTATTTTATTAAGTTATATGGAACACGCTATTTGATTTCTGGCAAAAGCTCGCCGCATCAGCTTACGTAAAAGCCAGTGAGACTACGTGATGACGTATGTGACTGTTGAAGGGGTGTCCCAATTCGGAGGGGTTGACTTTCTACCCCTACCCCTTGTAGCTCCGTTTCAAGGGGCGAGGGGCAAGGGGTAGGGGAAGGGGTAGGGGTAAAAAAGAGAAATGGGATTGGGCCTTAGTGTCAGAGTGGAGCCAGTCTCAAGTCTGTGGAGAGAGGAGACAGCATGGAGGCTTCAGGTGCAGCAGGCAACACAGGTACACACACACACAAAGGGCGTGTACTGTATCTGCTGCCTTATTGAAACATCACACAACAACAGTCACACAAGAGGAGGTTCCCTTCACTCCCCACAACGGGATGCTGCATTCAGGAAGAGTTTGGAATTGGATGCGTCATTAAAAGAGCTACAGAAATGAATGAGGAACTAAAACAGATCTGTGAAGTCTTTCATGTTGACCTTGCACCTATTGATTTGAGATCAGTTGAAAAACAAAAGGTTCCCACCTTGTCTCAGTGAAATAGCTGAGCCAAGGATGATATGTGATATAGACTAGGGCTGGATGATATAGAAAACAAGCATATCCATATCAATAATTATCAAAAGATTCCTATTTTACGTGCGGCCCAGACTGTTTCATGCCTCTTCCACACACCGCTGATCCAAACAGCTGATAGGTGGAGTGATACAGCGAGTCGCAGAGTCTACCTATGTGGAGGAATACTGACTGAGTCGGTTAGTTCTAGGGCTGTCCCGATTATCATATTTTGATAATCGAAGCTTCGCGGACATAAAATCGATCAAAATCGAGCGATCGTAACTTCTGACGGGGGGGGGGGGGGGGGATGCGTGATTGTAGCGGAAATAATGAAAGTAAAGGCAAACAAACACTGCATATCTCCAAAATCATTCAGGTGCCAAGTTGCCTACTAATTTTAATGTAACAATTGCCGATGAGAACCGGTGTCAAAAACGAAAAAAGGAAGAAAAAAAATCGATCACGGACTTCATGATCGATTACCATGGCAACGAATTTTTCAATGGCTTCGATTTTTTGGGGTCAGCCCTAGTTAGTTCCAGATTAACTAACTTTTTTCTGACCAGCTGATGCATTGTAACATTTTTCTTTCTATCGTACTCTTGAACTGGTGGATTATTTTGAGACGGGACTTCTCGTAGGCGGCAAAAATACACTGATACACTAATGTTCTCTCATTGACAACAGTGTACTGCCTGTGTGTCGGTGCAGCGTGATGCTCCACCTTTCTACTGCAGATATTATACTAAATGGACATTTGTAGCTCATACAACCCCACTTAAAAAAAACTGAACTGTCCCTTTAAACTACATGATGGCTATAATGAAAAGGGAAAGGAAACTGTATTTTTCTATCGAACGTTTTATCAGCTCGTTTTTTTTTCTATCACACCACGCGTCTACTGATCAATATTGTTATTGGTATAGACCTCATCAGTCTTTGATATGATAGAGTCTGGATTTTGCCGTTTTATTTCATAGAGTGGGTCAAAATGAAGACTAACCCAAGGCAAGGCGGCTCTCCTCCACTGTCCCAAATGATATTCAACACTCCACTGGAGCCCTCGGCCGTTTCTGCTTGTGTCAGAAAGTGGGGAGAGCATGGACTCGTGCCCTAGTTGGATCAATTTAATGATGATTTCCTGAAAGCGCTGCCTTTCAGAGAGCTGAAGGATCTGGGGCTCCAGCTGACCTGGAATCCACAGCCATCTGTTCACATCCAACTTCACACAATCAGTGGACAAACTCAGAGCGAAATACTGAACCCTGGAGGATCCTGCTTTAATCCTGGATCAGGGAGGCGATGCTGAGTCTGCCGTGGTTTTTCATTTCTTTTTCTAAAAGTCCACATGTTCCTATATACTGTACATCCTTTGTTTTAATTAAGAAGGTTTAACTGTCCTTTATATTGGCTTACAAACCACACAATATCATATTGACAGAGCCAAGCACCTTATGTTTCTATATGCAAATATCATTTGTTCAAGCCTGGTAGTGAGATGGGGTGTTTACAGTCTCAAGGGAAAGTGGTAATAGCACAAACCTGTTCATTAATGAATTATTTGTATCATTGTGTAAGTTAGTGTTTGTAGGGGTCTCCAGGTCGGATGAAGAACCCACAGCGACTCCTTCCACACCAGCCATCTCTTCCCTGGAAGTCTCCTGCTCCCTCCAGACTCCAAGCAATTAATATCAAAATGTGTGAATCTTTTTTTTTTACTATTTCAGTTCCATCTGTTTCCATCAGGGAGGTGTGGGCTGGAGGGTTGAATTCAGAGATCTCAGTGGAGGCAATGTCCTGGGTTTGTTGTTGTTCTATTCATTCCTACAGGTGAATCCACTACTGCACGTCTATCTGCTAGGTTAAAGCCACCAAAATGCCATGGTTAAGGGTATTATCATGGTGTTGATAAAGTCAAGTGTGCTTAGAATGTTGAAAATCCCACATACACACACACTGGAACAGTTACACATATTCCAAATCATTTCACCAGTTTTATGTGGAGAACCACAGACAACATCAGCAGCACGATGCACTCTGAGTTTGAAAACAATGTTTGTGATGGCACTTTGTCATGAGGCAGGGCAACCTTCATCAGCCTCTGGAAGCCTCTCAACTATTTCTAATGGCATCAAGTCCTTTGCAATGTGATCTGTAAGAGCTGGAGCCAGGTCTGGGTTAACTCGCTGCACACACACTCTGTAAACAAGCAAGCTGCACAGAGCTACTGTCAACTCACTCATACTCAGGCAATACAGAAAATGACTGTGCAATGATTATTTCTAAAACCTTTAAAAGAAGAGAATATGTTGACTGGCGTTTTGTTCAACTGATAGCTCTCTTTTTTTGTTTTTGTTCCATCTGATGTTGTCTAGAATATACATTTCTGAACATAATATATTAAAAAATGATGGTGATGGCATTTTGGAACATTAAGTAAATAGTTTGGCTAATACTAATAATATGGTTGGAAATGTTTTAATGTGGGACCATCAGGCTCATGAACAACTAAATCAATCCCCTTCATTAGCTCCATCAACGTTGTGCTAAGTAAAGCAGTAAAAGGCCAGCTGGCTGCCGGAGCAGCTGCTGCACTATACCTTATCATACCAACACAACACTGATCTAAGAGCAGTACGAGGAACAGCAGCAGTGACACAACCCACTGCACTGAGGGGCGGTGAACTGGGGTTGGATAGATTCCAACTAGATTAATGCCGGTTTGTCCTAAACAACACTAACAACCCTCTGCACCACTGACATATAGGTACATCTGAATAAAGTAGGATATGATGGAGGTCAGTGGTCTGACTCTGCAGGAGTTTAGAGTTCATCAGCTGATCAGAGTGTGACATCATCAGGTTACTATAGTGAACTTTATCACTATTCTCATTCTTTGATTTGCTGGATTTTTGGTTTTCATTAAATGTAAGCATTCATGAATCTATATAATATAACCTATGAGTTTCACTATTTGAATTAAACAACTGAAATAAATGAACTTTTCCATGATGTTCTACTTGATGCACCTGTAAACCTGAACATGGCAACATCCAAGTGTCTTGGAGAGACATTTCATTATCATTACAGTGTAACAAACACATACACTAAAACTGCATTAGTCACAGACAGTAGACATTAATGCTGTGTTCAAGACAAGTCGGAACTCGGATCTTTCTGACCTCCGACTTAAAAGTGCAATCCAACGCCACCTCAAGTCGGAGCTCTGACTTGGCAAAGTTGAAGAAAATAATCTACCCGACTTTGCCGAGCATCACACAGCAGTCTGCAACACACCGTCAACGGTGAAACATCAATTTAAATGCATTTAAATGCCAAAATACATTGAAACGTTCTTTTTACAACTGTTTTGGTGCCTTTTGTAATGTTTTTATGCCCTACGTAAAGCACTTTAAATGCAAAGTTTGCTCCAGTCCGCCATGTCTTTGGTTATTCTGGTGTGGTGCGTCTTGAACGCTTTGAAGTCGGAACTCTGATTTTTCAACTGGGAAAGATCCGAGTTCCGACTTGTCTCGAACGCAGCATAAAGATAATTGGAAGATTCTCGCTCAAAGCAAATGTTCACCATCACAACAAGCTAAGTACTACAGAAAGTTCCTAAACTAAACTAAAATCTGTCAAAGACATAGAGCCTAAACAACTCAGACACACAGACACTTCTCATCTCCACGTGACATGTCGGACATGGCCGTTTGACACACTGGTCATCGGTCTGGATTCCCTGCATGGCCGGGCTGCCCAGCAGGTCACACACAGGTTCTCATGGCTGCCTTCAGTGTGTGTGTGCCAGTGAAGAGCTGCAGGATCCCAGCTCCTTCACTATGACCTCACTGGTTTATCAACATGAAGACCAGCACCACACCCTGATGATGGAGCACATCTGACTGCACCCACTTCAACTTAAACCCACAACAACACACACGTCTAAGTCCAAACACATCACAAGTGAAGAGCTTTGCTTGCTGACACTTCAAACTGGATTAAACCTACGTACATTTACTGAAACATTAAGCCTTTAACGAAGCAAACTGCTAAAAGGAAACTTAACTAAAGCATGTTTTGCCCATCTTTGCTGTCAGTGTTATTCATAGTGGTTTCATTTCTCTGGAAAAGGTCAGGCTGCATAATAGGGTTTGTGTTACACTGCTACTTTTAAGTTTGAGTCATCAATGGAAGGCTAGGAATTCATTTCTGTCTGTGCTCCAGTCTTAGCGGCTCTCAGTCATGAGCCATTAGAATTGGTATGTTTATACGGGGTTGAACAAAACTGGGGGACATGATAAAATATTGCTATTACATAACTGTATTTATTTTTTTCAGATTTTTGTATTGTTTTGGTTAAAGTAGTCAGGAATATTATTAGTTTAACAAAAAAATAAAATGTTAATTTGCGATTTCTATTTGTTTTAAATTCAATGAAAAAGTGATTCTGGTCAACAGGGACATAGCTTATTATCTGGCTGTCATCTACTCTTTAGCAACCCATTAGAATAAAAAAAGAAGAAGAAAAGATTGTTATTGTTTTTTTGTGTTTTATAATCCAAACACAAATGGATCCATCAATGTAAGGCGAATCAACCAACTCACTGCAAACTTATGATTGGTAAATCGAATTTTGTTCGCACACAGTAAGCCCATGCATTGAACGAGTGTAGTAAAACATACACTACACAATAGGAGGAGCACAGTAAAGTGGTTAATGGTGTTTTCATATCTAACCAACCCGGGCTGTGTGAGGACATGGTGGTCAGTAAATCTAATAACCGGGAGCTCCAGTAACGGGATCTACCGCTAATGCACGTCCGTAAACACAGAACTAACGTATCAACTGTGATGCACCAGTCCACGCTTGGCCGCTATCAGGCTACTCAATCCCCCATTCCCCATTCCCCACCAGGCGTCATGACTCAGTTATGTAGCATCGCCGCTGGCCACACTTTGTAAACAAAGCTATCAGAAGTGGAATGAGTAACCCCGGGGAGCATTTCAACACACAAACACGGAGACCCGCCCCACGGTGCAGCGGAACTCCTTCAGTCCGTGGGATAACACATACACACACATACATGTTGAATAAAGCGTCACGGGGAATTTAAACTGAAGTCAACGACACTACGGTTCACTATCACTGTCACTTGGCCTTGTTGTTTATTTCAGCAGACGACACAGTAGTCCGCCCGGTATGCTAAAGCTAACGCTACCGAGCCAGCTAACGTTATAAATGCGTATTACTGCGCCTGTGTGGTTACAGTGAACACCCTGAGTGAATAACGCAGTGGTTCAACTCAACTTTACAACAGCGCCGTTAGCTAACACAGGCTAACAGCTAGCAAAACACTGGAGCTAGAAGACGTCAGGCCTAGCTTAAAAACATTTACTTTAAAAACTACAAACGGCTCCTCGCCGTTGTTAACATGCATAATGTAAACACAATAAAACAACAATGCTGAGGGCAACACAGCGGCCCGTGGTGCTGGTTAGCCGACTCCGCGAATACTTGTAGACCTAAAACTATGCAGGCTAAACACAGCCGGGCTAAAGGGAGCTAGCCGCCGAGTTAGCCCGAGAGCTTTACCTTGTGAGAATGCTGCTGGAGGACATTCTGCTCCACTGTCATGGCCGGTTCACACAGAGGTCTGATTAAAAGTCAAGCCGGGGTAGCAAAGCGCACGGGATACTGTTCACTGAGGCGAGTTTACACACGGTTGCTATGATGTCCCCTCCCCGAGCAGCGACATAACGGACGCCATGGCAGATTGACCACCGCAGGTCGTCAGCAGGCATGAAAACATTGCTCTGCCCTGACTGATCTGGGCTCGATTACTCACGCCTTAAAGACAGGCACTACGTCACACAGTAGACTTTCAGAAATAAGGAAATTAATAATAATTAAAAAATAAAAATTAATAAATCAATCATATGTACCGTGTTGCTGTCTCCTATGTGCTTTATGTATGGCTTTTGTAGCATATGGAATGTAAGTAGCCTACTGTAGGCCTACCATTCCTCCCATTCTTTATGTGTCTTCTAATTTTCTTAATTGTCATATGGACTATCTGAAATAAAGAAATATATATAATCAAGCATTAAAAACAAATAAATAAACAAATAATCCCACTAACCATTAGAACCAAAATCCCCACAATTTCTCCCCTTTATATTGGCTATAAATCCTGCATTATTCCGTAGGCTATGCTGATTTTTTAAATTCACAAACAAATTTGCCAATTGAATTCCTACTTTTGCCCCTGTTTCTCTGAGAAATGCTCAAATCAACTGACTTTATTTCAAAAACACCGGAAGCAATAATTCAAGACTTTTCCCATTCCATAATGCGTGTGGTTTTATTGCATCCTGCCTGGGTACACAATGTGCTTCCTTGTTTATTAATCATCTTTGCCAAAGCTCACATTTATCGTCAAGACTAAAGAATAGAAGAAGAAAAAAACAGAAACCAACAAAATATAGGCAGTCAACTGAGTTTTTGTGAAACTATTTTGTTGTGAACATGTGACCCTATGTTGTTCTTGCACCAAAACCTCAAAGCACATTTTTGTTTGTTGTAGTTCAGTTTTTTCTGCTAATCGCTATGTCAGTATTTGATTAGATTGAAAGTCATCAGTGTAACTGATGTGACCAGTCAAATTACACCAAAACGTTGAATAAAGATTGAAAAAAAAAAAAACAGTTTTTATATGTGTTTCAATGCTTGCTGCTCTGACACAATAATTTCCCAGCCTGTGATCAATTATGTACATCTTAATCTTAATCCTAATAACTCAGCATTGTAGTAAAACTATGTGATGAACTGAGTTATGATTATACACAACAACAATTTTTGCTTCATGTTGTATTCACAAGAACTAGGCTATTTGATGATTTTATTTAAAGCAGAAGTAAGCGATCTGG
The DNA here is from genome assembly GCF_905171665.1 of Trachurus trachurus. Lineage (NCBI taxonomy): Eukaryota > Metazoa > Chordata > Actinopteri > Carangiformes > Carangidae > Trachurus > Trachurus trachurus. The sequence goes on from NC_139903.1 coordinate 29,397,102, forward strand.
TCGTTTTGGCTAATGCTGCGTTCCAGGCAGGCTTTTGAAACCGTAAGTTACGGCTTCAAGTCACGACTTACGACTTTGTAGCATTCCAGGCAACCTGTAACTCGTGTTTTCCGACCTGTTATCTGTGAAAGTGCACTATAACGGCCACTCGTAACTTCCGACCCGTGAAGTCGTACCAGATCGAACTGGTACGACTTCACAGGTCAGAAAAACACGAATTACGGGCTGCCTTGAATGCACCATAACTTCTTGTCAGCCGATGGAGTTAGCAGCCCCTGCCCTCGTCATGGATCTATTGGTCCTCGTCCCTACGTCACCACATTCAGGCGCATCCCTTGGCTGCACACACAGCCCTTCATGCTGTTCTCTCTCCTCATTGGATAAAACTTGTAGGATACAAGAAAAGTTTTCTCCTCGGCTCAGAGCAGAGCAGAGTTTCGGGCCAAACACTCTATATAAGTGATTGCTGTCGGAAGATATAACCATTTAAGACTTATATTAACACAAAAATATTGCTTACTTCTGCTTTAACATAACGTCAGTCACATTCTAATATGTAATTCTGAATATCCTTGAACATTAAATTGATGAAGTTGTTTTTCCATTATAATTTAATCAAGGTTCACAGTGTGTGTCCTCAATAAGACTACGGTACTTTCCCCTCCTGCTCGTTGTCTTGTCCTCTGGTGGAGGCGCTGTGACAGCTGCACTGACTTGTAGAACCTGTGTCAATGATTTTGAGCAGAGTCACTATTTAAATACATTTGGTTTCATATGTAAATGTGTAATTTGTATGCAGATTCATGCACTGTGAGCATGAAGTGAGTCATCTAGAAAGTACATGTAAATAATACCAGTTATGTGGAGGAACTGAGCAAAAACAGGAATTACAAAAAATGATTTAATCAGAAAACAGGTTACAATTTCATTACATTACATTTAAAAAAAACTTGCTGAGTCATGTTAGACTTTTCATGCATAAATATGTGTACAGCACATAGATTATTGTGCCAAAGGCTCAATGCCTCATTCAGCAACATAGCTGTTTATTGAGTATGATTCTGGTGTTGTCCAGCAGGGGGCAACGTTCTCCTTCCTAATCACCACTCTATCTGCTGCATAGGAACTGCTGTAAACTGTAAATGGCTTTCATTCACCCAAATGGAATCATTTCCCAGTTTACAGCCGCTTCTATATGCGGCTGAAAACTATACGGTCACCGCTGGTCACTCAGTACTGTAGACAGTGAGTGACCAGCAGAGTGTGTGAAGGGTACCTTTAACTCCAGAGCCCCCTCTGTCAGACACATCACACACACATTACACACACACACACACACACACACACACACACATACAGTCTGATCTGGAGGCGAGAGCCGGAGCTATCAGTCAGGGGATCTGGGAAGCTGTCAGGAAACTAATCAGAAAATAAGTTGATGAATCAATTGGCAAAGTCAAACAGTAGCCACTGCAATCTGAATAGATCCATGACTGACAGGCTGATATATGACGAGCAAGGAATTTTTTTTTTTTTTTTTTTTTTGTTGAAGGTCAAAACAGATCCTGAATGTGAGCCTGAGGGCTGTGTTATAATAGCTCCGGTCTCCTCACAAGGATATTTAAAATCCCCCCGTACTCTGTCTGATTCACTAACACACCACAAACAACACGCACTGTGTCACAGCTGCACTTTAACACGGATTTACAAAGTCAGGGAAAACAACAGTCTGTTTAACACATTCATGAACAAGGAAGTAAAGAGATACAACTCATATAGCTACTGCATATCACACTGTGATTCTGATGCAATGTTACATTTGTGTAGTTCTTCCTGATCTTTATCCTGCAGACTGAACAAAGGAGTGACATATTGTATTGTTTCTATATTACAGGACTAGATGAGTTCCACTTTGATTATCCACATCCTGAAAGACAACAAGCAACCTACAAAGTGAATGGATCATAAAATATTTATTTAATTTTATTATTATATATTATTGCTTTCTGTCAGACGTCACCAGCCAGGGTTTATAGTCTGATGCTAAAATAAGACCCAGTGCAAACAGAGCAGACTGAGCTGGCAGACTCTCTGTGTACGCATTATACTGCAACAGTGTTTTGGAAACAAAGTGTTTTTTTTCTCTGGTCCGTCGGCTCTGTGCTGCCCTCTGCAGTCTGCTGGACCACAGGTCAGCTTTAACTGAAGGACCGGGCTTCACGGCTGGAGATAGAATAGAATAGAATAGAATAGAATAGAATAAACTTTATTGTCCCACAGGGGAAATTTGTTGTGGACTCAAGTGCATGGTAAAAGCTGCCTTAAAGGTCATAGCTAGAACTTTTTCATCAAAAGGATACATTTTTCAAAAATAATGCATCCACAGAATGTCTAGAGGGGAGCAGAATAAAAGTATTAATTTTACTGAATAAAAAAAAAATAGTATATAAATAATTGTTTAATAAATTTTGGCGGGTCCGAAATATATATATACATCTGGTTACATTGGCAACGTCGGCATGGAATGATCTCTGTGGCAACAGCATTAGAACGTTGATGTCATGTGTAACTGCTGTAACTGGCAACCAGTACAACAGAAGGTTGGAGCAGAGCAGGCAGTGTGAGTGGAACACCTAACCGGCCAGGAGGAACTTGTAGCTATCACCTTTAATAAACATAAAATACATAAATGACAGTTCGAAACGTACATATACACACATACTCATGACACACCCAGTTAGGGGTTAAAAAAGATTAAAAAGTAACAAACAAACAAACAAGCATCAGTTATTGCACATCTCCCAGATAAAAAATAAAATAAAACAAGAGTTATTGCACACCTCCCAGGCCTCAGTGTACACAGATGTTGTTTCTTTAAATCATTATAACTGATGACTATCAGTGGATACATAGGAATGAATGAATGAATGAATGAATGAATGAATGAATGAATGAATGAATAGTTTATTTCAGTCAAATAACAAAAGTTGACCATTTGTGTGGTTAAACAACCAACAACACATCGTCATACATTATTACACTCATTCATTACACACGATAAAATTCATACAGTGACCAGAAAAGGAATAGTTTGAAGCCTATTACCTTATAACCCTGTACAATCCATAAAATAAGCCCAAACAACAGCAGTACAAAAGAAAGAAGAAAAATAAAAATGACTTGTAATCCTTTTACATCTTCAGGTCATTTTTGTAACTCAATACAGATCTACACAGACTCAAAGATTATTCCATAGTTTGACTCCCAAAATTGAAACCCATCAGTATTTTACATTAGTTCTCACTTTATATATTTCAAAGATACAAAATCCTCTTCATTTCCTCCTCTGAATTTCAATAATACAAACAGGAACAGGTACAAACATATCTGAAAATATACTGTTTCAGTATCATCTACATGTAGAACAGACCACTGTACTGTATGAAGGGTAAACTGTGACGTTTGTCTGAAGTGTGAGTTTCTCTACACACTAAAACTCTGCTGATGTTGTGCCAGCTTTTCTTTCTTAAAGGGACTACGAGGAGTTTTGGATTTCCGATGAGCCTCCGCGCGCAAGGTGAAATTCTTGGACTGGCGCAAGACGGACGAAAGCGAAAACATTCACCAAGAATGTTTTCATTAATCAAGAACGAAAGTCGAAAGTTCAAAGACGATCAGATACCGTCGTAGTTCTGACCATAAACGGCGATTCGGCGGTGTTATTCCCATAACCCGCCGGGCAGCGTCCGCGAAACCGAAACTAGGAAATGCTGGGTGAGCTGACCACTAAATAATAATAACAAAATAACTATAAAGACAAAACGATATAGTTATTATCAAAAATGGACCCATTAACAAGCGTGGGTAACGTAGATTATACAACAAGTAGTTCCGACCAAGCAATCTGATTGGTCAATAAGACATTTAGAACGTGCTCAAATCAGCATTACAGCACGGCTGACTCATCACTGAAAATATTACTTCGCCATGTCATGTTGTTTATACATCTCCATGGCAACATGGATTTTTCCCCCTTTTATTTTCAGAAACGTCATTTATTACTCGTGAAAATAAATCACAAACTACATTGACCTCCTGTAGGTTGTTCCTGACAGCTGCCAACGTCACATTTATAGAACAATTATTTTATTTTATTTTGTGTTAATATATTGTAAACTTCCCCGTTACAGCCGAGAGGATTGTCTCCCTCCCATGTGTGTAACGTTACAAAGTCGGAGAGTTGTGATCGCGGTGCATATGTTTTTTTAAATATGGCCTGGAGCTGAATATTTCATTGGATAAAACGGAGGTGATTACCTGTATGTTTCTCTCTCTCCCTCTCTCCCGCTTGCGCCGTTTGGGCTTTTAATAATCTGGAGTAATCGTTTGGCTTTCTCTATCAGCTGTGTCGGTGACACGGCGCTATAACCTCATTTACATGCAGAGTTTGCGGTTGTAGAAGCTACATCTGTGAAAAGAAAAAAACGGCATCTTTGTTAGGCTATAACTTGGGCGAGTTTGTGCAGTATTGATTTAGTTCGGGAAAGTCCGAGACCGCGTTAAAACATGAACGTCAGCTCAGAGTTCACTCATCTGGGACTAGAAAATCATTTCTGTTGCTAGGTCGTTACTAAGGTTCGGACTATTTGCTGTAGCGGTGAACTAGGTTCCATTACACATAGGAGTCTACTGACGTGACTGATTGTGTTTCAGTTATTAGTCAGACCCCATTTATTTCCATGGAAACGGGAAGCACACTAGCAAAAAACTTTAAATTTTGAGAGCAAAATGTCCATCAACTTGAATATTTATTTAATTATACGCTTTATTTTGTTGGTAATTGTTGTATAATCGCAATATTACCCTCGAGGGTGTGCTTAAACGTAATTTGAGCACGACGGTGATGCGGTCAGGACCGAGGCGCTTGCGCCGAGGTCCGCAAGCATCACCGAAGCAAGCATCACCGAAGCACACCCTCTCGGGTAATATTGCTTAATTCATCCACATTAAGGCAGAAGTAAGCGGAATGTTTGTGTTAATATAAGTCTTAAATAGTTCTATCTTCCGACATCAATCACTTATACGTATAGAGTGTTTGGTCTGAAACACGGGTCTGTCAGTCACTCTGCTCTGCTGTAAGCCGAGGAGAAAACTTTCCTTGTATCCTACAACCTTTATCCAATGAGGAGAGAGAACGGCATGAAGGGGCGGTCCTCTCTGTGTGTGCAGCCAAGGGATGTGCGTGAATGTGGTGACTTTGGGACGAGGGCGGAGACTGCTAACTCCATCGGCTGACAGGAAGTTAGCCAAAACCACCGGATCGCTTACTTCTGCTTTAATATGAGACTCTTTTATAACCAAATACAACCTCCTCATTGTCCCTTTAATACTGGTTTCCAGTTAGGTATATGTAACATATTCTCCAATATAAAGCAGAATTTAAAGTGTAGACTATAGGCATTGGATTTCAGGAGACAGTTGGTCTGTCTTTACCTACCACTACCCAGTCTCTGTCCAGGTGAAGTGTTATTTTGACTGTGTGTGTTTTATATTGATCCGTCATAAAACATGAGCAGTGATGTATCATCTGAGAGCTTCTTCTCTATACGCTGTACCAAGCCTTTGTCTTCATATCCAAGATAAGCCCGTGTGTTTTGTTCCACGGCCGGCGGAAATTACAGTGTCACACAGAGATAGTAGTTACTGATCCTTGTGTTTAATATCACATGCACACACAAACATCTGTCACTGCCGAACCTCTCTTTACCTGAGCCGTGACACAGCACAGGATCAGAGCTGCAGCCGGTCAGCACACATCACATCAGTGTGTTTGGTTGGGAACAGTTATGGCAGTAATAATACATGGTGCACTTGTAAACAGCAGTGATTGTGTCCTTTTCTCCCTGCTGTTTCCTCCAGAGTGCAGTATGACCATTGATTTCATGACAGTGTAAAGAATGAAGTGGTTTGAGCCGGTGGGAGCTGGATGTAGGCGTGGTGCTGCTGGAGACGGAGGCAGATCCTTCTCAGGTCGTCATCTGGAGGAAATGAAGATCTGATCATCACAGTGGAGCTGATTCAAAACTAATGGCATGGTCAAATCTGTCATATTAACCTCCCTCTTGTGTTAGAGTCGCCTCTGACCTGTTTTTAGGTTTTTAATGCATAAAAGTGCTACATGTTTGTTTATAGCATCAAGGCTTTTTGACTTTGTCAGGAACCTCTATTTAAACAAAATAAAACATTTTTTTCCACAAAATTCTAAAATGCTCTGGTTAAAATTATGACATTTTTGGTGCTAGGGTCGATTATGACTCGAATTCGAACAATAATTAGAGTTAAAACTGAAATCATAAGTGCAAAACCAACCTTTTCATGGATCAGGAAGCCTAACAACGTAACCAAGAGATGAGAAGCTAATGGGATGATGAATAATAGTTTTTAGTGTGTTTTACAGCTGATTTAAGACTCGGGTCAAAACTGACCCGAACACAAGAAATGGTAGCAGAAAGCTGACAAGAGGATGGTTCAATTTCATATTTTCTTTATTTTTTATCTTTGATTGTGAAGCAATTTGTGCTACAGGTTTTTTTTTAATGAAAAGTGCAAAGTTTGATTTGATTTGAACCAATAACGAACTGTGTCTCATAACCCAAGTAACATTTGTAATAGTTTATATCCACATTTGAGGTTGAGGAAGGCTAGATGGATTTAACATTATAGCTCTGCCTCTGACTTAACTAATATACAACCTACATTAGTCTTCAAACATCTACATTTATTATTGTTTCAGATCATCTCAGGGGGTAAACAGACTGAAAATGAATAAAATGAAGGCAGTTCTGGCTGATTCTGATTGGCCCTAGTAATAAGCAAAGACTTATCTGTGTATTTTGGCTAATTATTATCAGTGCGGTCGGATAGTTACCATACATCCCTGATATTAACATTTAAGGTGGAGGCCTACTATTGATCGGTTTCCAAACGTCAGTCATGTGTTGAGTCCAACACAGGAGAACATGCTGACAGTGAACTGTATAGCAGTAGAAGAAAACACAGAAAAACATCCTTTCATCATCACTCACTCTGACAGGTTCATTACTGGTGATGCACTGACACAGACACATGACAGGTCAGTGTGTTAGAGACACTTTGACCATTTCTGCTGCTTCCATGAGATCAGAAGCTGGTGAGTTATGTCACTAATGGTGGAGCGGTCCGTCCCACTCCACTCAGTGGTATACACTTTCTCAATGGCACGAGCAATATACTGTAGTCGGCCACTGCCAGACTGATTCATATGCAAATGTTTCCCCCATAGGATGTTGCTCTAACTGCTTATATTACTGAATCTATAGCTGTATGTATAAAGAATCACAGCCCTGTGGTACATTGATGCAATACTTATTGCAGAAATACATTATTCCACCAGTTTCTTGAACAAATCCATCAGGCTGTAGAAAATACATGCACATAGGACACCGTCTGTGTAGTGTTGGTGTTTAAAGTAGCTACATCTAGATGAGGTGAAATCTACAGAAGCTGAGAACATCCATGAGAAGAAGGCAATGAAATGAAAAATAAATGCATAGCCCCTTCTCAGCTTCCATAGGAATCAGTAGCCTATGTCTTTATGACACATTTAAGAGAATGAGTGATTGTGTTGTAGCTACAATCCTCCCTATCACCTGGTTGGTATTTCCTGTGCATTCATGTTAGCTATAATTTTGACAGGCTACACTGGTTTGGCTAACAACACTATATTGGGACATGTATGATGGCTGACCACGGACGTAATTTTAGGGGGGGACGCAGGGGACATGTCCCCCCCACTTTTTCAAAACGCCGTTTTTGTCCCCCGCTGTTTTTACCGTCCACAAACAATGTTACACTGTATTAACACTAGCACCGCCATTGCACACTATATACCTATAACCGCCATGAGTCGTTCATTGGACGAACTGTAATAAAGCGTTAATTAGAGCTGTATAGGTGTTACATTTGTCGTAGTCTTTTAGCAGCTACTCTGGGCCATGAAGTAGTAGTACCGTAGGAACCCCGCCCCCGCCTGTAAAGCGGATAAACGACCTTTTTTTCTCTCTCTCTCTCTCTCTCTTTTACGGCAACATCCATAGTCCTTAGTGATCTTTGTTTGATATGTCAGGTGGAGCTGCCCATCATACCGACGCAGGATTGCCCCCCCCCGCGTGCGCTCACGTCGGCCCTTACATGATGAGCACAGCGACTCTGTTTTTACACTAGTTTGCTCCTAAATACTGGCTTTATAAAACGAATTTCGTTTTCTTTTGATATCATATTGATATTTCCCCCCTGAATGTAGGCTACACCTCTTCTACAACTAGTCTGTCCAGTCTGGAAAATAATTTCTGCACCGTGCGTGTGTGAAGTGTGGACGTGAGTGTGCATCTGCGCAGCCTGCGTACGTGTACACACAGAGATACACATTAACACGCACGCACGCACGCACACACACACACACACACACAATCACACACACACACACACACACACACACACACACACAGAGAGAGAGAGAGAGAGGGGGGGAGAGAGAGCGCATAAGCCCAATAATGCCGGCGCAAATCGGTGAATTCTCTGGTCGTCCAATGAACGAACGTGGCGGTTATAGGTAAAAATGAGAAAACATGATCGATATTTTTTTGTGTGAGTAATATTGATTGTATTTAACAAAACGGGGTGCTGCCCAACATCATTTTAGGAAAAGTCACAGACTGGTGGACTTCAATGTATTTTTTAAATAAAGTTATGCACAAATGAAAATCAAAGTCGTCCAATGAACGGCAGTTGGCGGTTCTAGTGTTCATAGTCACAGCCATAGTCATTGTTCAGTCATTGTTTTATGGTATCTGTGCATCCCTAGTAGAAAACTAAAAGAACTGCTAGAAAACTGTAAGAAACTGAAAGAGTTTGGGTTTTATTAAAAATATGTCCCCCCCACTTCTAAAATCAAAATTTCGTCCATGTGGCTGACCACAGTCCAGCTGCACCTGTCAGAGGGAGATGAAGGTGTGAGGAAGACCAGCTTCATCTACATGGGGACTAGTAAACTGCTTCACGACCAGTGGTATCACATGACCACTGTTGGATCCCACTGTGACTGTGAGGCCTCCACACTGCTGCTGCTGCACATGAGAGCTAGCTAGGCTACAGTATGTTTTCATAGCATAGCCTGTTAGCTTTGCTGAATCTCCGACTGAACTGCAGCTTCTCCTCTGAACAGATGTTTCCAAAGTGGCTTCACATGTTTCACTTAACCCTAACCCAGTGTTTTTCAACCTTGGGGTCGGGACCCCACGTGGGGTTGCCTGGAATTCAATTCAAGTCTGGTAATTGATTAAAACAAATTACTAATAGGCCTATATTTATACCCACCAGAAATCTGTGATGTCAGAATGGGGTCACAAGCCAAAAAAGGTTTGGAACCACTGACCCTATTCATGGTATGGTCTAATAAACTGGATATTAGTCTGACTGATTAGTCTGCTCTCTAGCATTCATCCATGAAACCTTATTTTAATTATGTGTATTGTGTCATGTTTTTACTTGCAAAAACATTTAACCAGGGATGATTTTTATATTAGAATTGCACTAACTATCATTAAAGTGATATATTTTATATTTTATCCATGACAAATGACATTTAAAGGTATGGTTGGAGATCCTGGAAAAACAGTTAGAGCAGGCCACATTTTGAAAATACATCAAAAGAAGGTGAAGCTGCGAAAGTGTCGCGTGTCATTCAAGTGAAAGAAAACACCTGACATCATAATAAACCACCCAGCATCCAGCTTAGAGGTAGATTACCACCTATCAGACTTCAGTGTGGTACATTGATCACTAACATTGTCTTTTTCGCAGTCGTAACTTGTTGAAGACGGCAGCTTGATTGACACATCACGATCCAACTGACTTCAACATCGCGTTCACAATGAATGGATGGTGTTTTTACAGGATTGTCCGTCCCACAGGTGACTGACTTTTTTCATTTTTGTGAAGAAATGAATTGGTTGCAATTGGAGTGCGAAGAGGATTTAAAACAGTTTTGTAAAAAAAAAAAAGAAGCTCCAGAACAGGATCTCCAACCCTTTAAAGGATAATTTCCGTTTTTTACAACCTGGACCTTATTTCTAGCATAAAATAAGATCATTTTACTCACCCAGAAACTTTGGTGTCATTTGGAGTTGTTTTGACGAAATTAGCCCCAGTGGAGTGGCGCGTATATCCGTATAATGCGAGAACACGGGGCACGCAATGCAGCCTCTAAATAACACATTATCCGCTGCAAAACTCGTTCATTTCGCCAATATTTTGTTATGATACACTAGTGATATTCCCCTCCGAGCCCGTGGTGGCATGTTATCAACATGCTGCGCCTGTAGGTTGACTACTAACCTCTGACCTGGATGATGTCATCTCCGACCGCTAACAGGCGCGGCTAACTTGCTACGGCTAATGCTATGGTTCGTTTCTGCGTGTTTCTGACTTGTCAGAACAAAATGAGCAGCTGGATGAAGTTCAGCTTCCACAGGCTTCCTCTCCTCAACCTGGACTCACTTACAAGCTCCGGCTAGTTGAGATAAAAATGGACCCGAATGCCGAAGCAGAATGATTATTATCAGAATGAGCCGGGCAGCGGTCGGAGATGACATCATCCAGGTCAGAGGTTAGTAGTCAACCTACAGGCGCAGCATGTTGATAACATGCCACCACGGGCTCGGAGGGGAATAGCACTAGTGTATCATAACAAAATATTGGCGAAATGAACGAGTTTTGCGGCGGATAATGTGTTATTTAGAGGCTGCATTGCGTGCCCCGTGTTCTCGCATTATACGGATATACGCGCCGCTCCACTGGGGCTAATTTCGTCAAAACAACTCCAAATGACACCAAAGTTTCTGGGTGAGTAAAATGATTGTATTTTATGCTAGAAATAAGGTCCAGGTTGTAAAAAACGGACATTATCCTTTAAGGTTACTGTCTAAATTCCCATGGGATGGAGAAAACCAGGTGGTTGCGTATTATAAAGTGAATATTTAAATGAATAATTGTTGATCATTTGAAGGAGGACCACAGGAAAAGAGATCTAGATTTAGAAAAGTCAGAGTCACCAGAGGAAACACCCTTGAAGTTAAAGGGATAGTTCACTCAAAATTCAAATTGCACTCATTATCTACTCACCCTCATGTCGACTAAGGGCTGGGAGAATTTGCGCGATTTGCGCCGGCGTCAGTAATCGCACTGACGCCGGCGCAAATCTCGTGAGATTTGGACGGACCAGGAAGAGGAGCTTCCGCTACAAACAAGCTTTAAATATAGACTTATTAAATTTTTTTGGGAACAATTTCTCATGTCGGGGCTTCAATACAAGATGGACATTACATACGAGCAGCATGGAGGTATTTGGATGTTTTTTGGTGTGTCTTTTTGTTACGAAGACAGTTGGTATCCATTTGCAACCGTTATATGGACGTGCACTGCTACGCCGAGACCCCCTGTAACTCAGAGAAGCCACGGAGGACTCTGAAACTTCTCCCAGCCCTTAGTCGACATGAGGGTGAGTAGATAATGAGTGAAATTTGATTTGGTCCTTTTCAGGTTCCATCATCTCATGTGGACCATGGACGTCCCTGCAGTCCATCAGACAGCTGCTGATGAAGTATTCCTATGTCTTACTTCTTCCCTCCACAGTCTGGTTGCTCCTTAACACTGACCAACTAACTGTGTTGTTGAAGTGGAGTCAGACTCAGAACGCTCCAGACGGCTCTGACTGAACTCTTCTGTTCCTGTGGGAGAAACATCAGAGCACAGGCTGAGTGACTGTGACTCATGTGGAGTGGGCCTTAACCCCTGCAGCACAAGGTTCATATGCAGACTGCTTATGAAGCGTCCTTTCATTCAGCCGGGTATTCTGAGAGATGTTTACTTGAAGAGTTCACGACCCTGCAGATCAACCGCTGCGCTATCGTTTGCGATGAGGCGCACAGGAAATTAGTGGTAAATACGTTTCCTCCTGAGGATCAGAGTTTTCATATGAAAGAGTTAAAAATCAGTTAGACCGCTGCTGATGGTTTCACTCCTGCTGGGTTGAAAAGGTCAACACCTCTGGAAGGACAGAGCACTGAGGGGATGTACTGTTGTCTAGAGAATACAGACAGGAGGACAGACAGACAGACAGACAGACAGACAGACAGACAGATAGGAGGACAGACAGACAGACAGACAGACAGACAGGCAGACAGACAGACAGACAGACAGACAGACAGACAGATAGGAGGACAGACAGACAGACAGACAGCTTGTCCTCTCCAGCCACTTAGTAAACCATTGACTGTGGTGTTTATGGGACATGGTAAGTGTCCTCCATGTTGTGTTGGTGTCAGCCAACGTCCCTCAAGCTGACAGGCTGCTCTGTGGACAGCAGGGACGCTCACTTAGCATTAATATTACAGTGGGACTGTTTACATCATGCTCACACATGGCCAGTGACAAAGTGTCACAAAACACCTATTATTGACACACACACACACACACACACACACACACACACACACACACACACACACACACACACACACACACACACACACACACACACACACACACACACACACACACACACACACATATATATATAAACATATATAGGCTAATCTATTTCCCTTTGCCCCGTGGAGCGCACATCAGGCTCATTACTCATTCATGACTAATGAGTGCAGGACATGGGAGGAGCAGAGCTACAGAGTTGTCAGCAGGGGAGGGTGTGTGGAGAAAGGTGGTATAAGGGGGGGGGGGGGGCACAGCTGCAGGGCCAACAGTTGATCCTGTCCCGGGAAACAGGATCAACCAGGTCAGAGCAAGGAGGAGGAGGGAGGGGGGGGAGGAGGGGTCGGAAGGTGGTGACCCTGGAGGTGAAGGAGCAGACTTCACAGAGAGGTACATCTTCAAACGGCCCCACGGGGGGGGGGGGGGGGGGGGGGGTGGGGGGGTGGGGGACAGGCTGAGGTTGGGAAAATAAACCGGTCTGACACAGTTCCTCTCCAAGGTGTTTTTGCTTTAACCTCCTTCTCTCAGGCCGGAGGCTCTGCTGCTCTCACGTCTTCTCCTACCTTCAGGCTGGATCCAGACCGTGGCCTCCTCACCGTCTCACCCATCCATTCTTTATTACCCCCCCCCCCCCCCCCACCCCAGTGACGTGCGACCCATAAACGCCAACGGCTTCATCTCTCTGTGTGTTAACGTGACACAGGAGGTCAAACCCTGTGCTCAGAGTTCACGGCCTCCTGTGAGTAGTAGTCGGTGATCAAACATCTGTGAACATGTGTATCACACCGATCAGCAGGAAATCCTGTGACTGGTGTGGGTGTGTGGTGGCCTACATGTGATCAAACACAGCACATCATTAAAGCTGCTTCGACAGGCAAAATTACAGACAAATTCAGGTAATTCTTCTGAGCAACGAGAGACACGGTAGGTAAGGTAAGACAACAAGAACATCGGCTCTACAATGTCCATTGTGCCCTAGATCAGTAGTTCCCATCTATATTAGTTATGGTTCAACTATGTGTTCAAGCTGTCAGTTTTAAACGAGTAGACTTTACCCTTTCAATTTCTTCATACTACTGATCTTCAACAATTCAAGTAATTTCAAACCATTTCAGACTTTTCATATTGTTTCATCTCTTCAAGATTTCTTCAGCAGTTTCTTAACTTAAAGCAGAAGTAAGTGGAATATTTGTGTTAATATAAGTCTTAAATAGTTATATCTTCCGACAGCAATCACTTACATAGAGTGTTTGGTCTGAAACACGGGTCTGTCAGTCACTCTGCTCTGCTGTAAGCCGAGGAGAAAACTTTCCTTGTATCCTACAACCTTTATCCAATGAGGAGAGAGAACGGCATAAAGGGGCGGTCCTCTCTGTGTGTGCAGCCAAGGGATGCGCGTGAATGTGGTGACGTAGGGACGAGGGCGGGGACTGATAACTCCATCGGCTGACAGGAAGTTAGCCAAAACCACCGGATCGCTTACTTCTGCTTTAATTCAGCATTGTTTCAACAATTTATTCAGCTTTCAGCATTCACCCGTATTTCCTTCAGTAAATGCATTCTCTAGTTTTTATATCTTTCTGTCCATTTTTCTTTGTTGCCATCATGTCAGGTAGGTTGTAGGTTTTTGTTCCTATTGTCTTTGTTTATATGATTTTGATTATCCAGTTGGGTGTGTTATTAGGATTTTAATATTTCAATATGCACAAAACAATTTTGATAACCTCACAACCTCAGAACAGACAAAGCTCTGTGACGCCCCCCTGAGGGGGACAGGTTGGGAACCAACGCCCTAGATCAGGCTTGAACTTACAACCTCTGACACCAAGAAGAACCAGCTCCAGCTCATGGAGCTAATAGGCTAGAGGTGCAACCTGGTGTGTGGCTTCACAAATGGACTAAGGCAGTCTCCATGGTGACAGCAGCTGTCAAGGCCGATTTCAAAAACTGTCAAAATATCAAAAATTCTGTTATCAAGACAAAAAACGGATAATACATGTATTGCATCTTGACAGCATGGGGGTGTTGGACACTTGTTTTCAGCAAAAAAGGTTTTGCTGCATAAGTGAAAAACTGATACTTAAAGGTGATAGCTACAAGTTTAATATATATTTCGGACCCGCCAAAATGTATTAAACAATTATTTATATACTATTTTTTTTTTTAATTCAGTAAAATTAATACTTTTATTCTGCACCCCTCTAGACATTCTGTGGATGCATTTTTTTTTTTAATTAATCATTTTGATGAAAAAGTTGTAGCTATAACCTTTAACTTAAAAATGCCAACAGTTCCAATGAGACCAGAATTCAAAATGTTTTCAAAAATTCAGTTTTTTCAGATATTTGGGAAACTTAATAAACACGACTCAAAAATTCAGGAAGATTGAAAACACATTTAATTGGATTTTATATGTTTACAGTCAAATGTTCAGACACTGTAGGCTCAATTTTTCAAATATCAAAAGGCTGGGTGGTTTTATTGTTGAGGACGGTCTGAAGATGCAGTGCAGCACATGGTGTCAATTAAGCAAAAACTGTGGGAGAAGAAAGGTTTCATACGTCTTTGGAAAAAAACCAACAAACAGAGAAATGGACTTCATTATCTGCACTGGGGCTACATTTTGGTGAAAGTTGCAAAACTTATTAACAAATCAACTATAGCAGGTACAGTTGATTTGTTAGGAATTTTTAAAGTTTTTACATTTATTTAAAAACGTTATTATTATTCTGGCCCCTAATGAGGAGATAACTCATTAACACTGACGACTAAGCGCAGGAGTCGGTGGTTTAAGCCCGTTGAAGATTGTTTTTCTCATGGAAATAAACTGGACCTGCTCATTAGGTTGTTTGTTGGGGGAATAAGTCATCTGTAAAGCCAGGAAATCGTTTTTGGAGGTCTCTCATAACTATGAAAAGCCTGTTGTGGGATTTCCAAGTCCTTGTCCTGTGGTTGAGTCACTGGTGGCCTGGTGCGCAGCGTTCACATCCTTTTGGCCTCATGCTGAGGTCAGGAAATTAAAAGGGAGAAGCCACAGACAAACAGCCAATTGTCAAGTTTTACACCTTGACCTCGGCTTAAACTCGCAGCGTCCGCCTTCATGTTTGCAGCCGCTGCAAAGCAGCCGGAGGAAATCGAGAGGTTACTGGCGGTTCAGCCTTGATAAGAATCTCTGAAATGGAGAAGTTCACGGAGCGGGGGAAAGGTCATGGGGAGTTTAAAGAGCACAGTCAGTCATGGGGAGGATTAAATAAAAAGGGAAGTCAGTGTTGAGTTGAGGAACTGTGCTCGGGCTTTTTTCAAAAAAAGTACACCGCAAACAAAAAGGCGTCTGTTCCGCTCGCTGAACTTGATGTTTAACCCCTGAGCAGAGGAGCTTCGGTCTGAACTCGTCTTCACCTCCTGGAAGCCTAGCGCTGCAGCCGGTGGAGAAAACGAGTGGTAAAGAGGGGGGGGGGGGCGTGTGTCAGAGCGAGGGTTTAGCACGGGCCCCCCCTCCGTACAATGAAGGTCTATTTCAGGCTCTTAACAGATGACGTGTGTGGCACAGCCTTGGATATTGAGCGTACATCTGGTGACCTCTCTGCGTGCGCCCTCTCCTCGGGCTTTCCTGCCTTTGTCAAGACGCAGCTCTGTAGTTGAGCGGCGGCGCAGGTTCCATGGCAAATACAGGACGTCCTCTCACTCTGCTCCACGCTTTGATTTACACAAGTAACTCTGACCTCCGTGACCTTTAGTCACACACGTCTTAACTGGTCAGTCTGACATCCCTCATGTGTTCTGTAAACCAGACCACATATATGACTTAAAACCAGTGCTGGGCATGTTACTTTTTAAGAGTAATTAGTTGTAGTTATTAGTTATCTTTCCCAAAATGTTAAACTGAGTTAGGAATGAATGAATTACTACATTATAAAAGTAAGTTACTTTATTATTAAAGGGACAACGAGGAGTTTCTATTTGGTTATAAAAAAGTCTCATATTAATGTGGATGAGTCTACGTTACCCACACTTGTTAATGGCTCCATTTTCGATAAATATATTGTTTTGTCTCTATCGTTATTTTGTTATTATTAGTGGTGGCGGAAATGCTGGGCGAGCCGACCAGCGTTTCTTTACTTTCGGTTTCGTGGTGAGTCATGAGAATAACGCCGCTGAATCACCATTTATGGTTGGAACTACGACGGTATGTGATCGTCTTCCAACCTCTGACTTTAATTCTTGATGAATGAAAACATGAGTCTGTCTTGCGCCGGTCAAAGAATTTCACGGTGCGCGGAGGCTCATAAATGTAGTGAGAAAACACTTCGCTTATCCAAAACTTTTGGAAAGTGTAGCGTAGCGAAGTGTTTTCATACTACATTTACCATGAGCCTCCACGCGCACTGTGAAATTCTTGGACCGGCGCAAGACGGACTCATGTTTTCATTCATCAAGAATTAAAGTCAGAGGTTCCAAGACGATCAGATACTGTCGTCGTTCCGGGGTCATTCCTATGTTCCCACAGCCCTATGTTCCCTCAGCCCTATGTTCCCACATTTCTATTGTCACTGAAAATTAGGCCCTATGTTCCCACAGCCCTTTGGTCCCACCATTGGTTGGGTTTAGGCAATGAAGAAAGGAGTTGGTTAAGTTTAGTAAAAAAGACCAGGTAGAGGCTAGACAGGCCAGATAGATAGAGTCCAGATAGGTAGAGAGAGTCCAGTGGGAACATAGGGCTGTGGGAACATAGGCACGCTCCCGTAGTTCCGACCATAAACGGCGATTCGGCGGCATTATTCTCATGACCTGCCGGGCAGCGTCCGCAAAACCGAAAGTAAAGAAATGTTGGTCGGCTCGCCCAGCATTTCCGCCACCACTAATAATAACAAAATAACGATAGAGACAAAACGATATATTTATCGAAAATAGACCCATTACCAAGTGTGGGTAACGTAGATTCATCCACATTAATATGAGACTTTTTTATTGTCGCGGAATTTTTCGTTCTGCCGACGGAGAAACTCCTCGTTGTCCCTTTAAATGCTCAAATATGTCAATTTACTCGGGCTCGCCCCCCTAACCCCCATTTATCTGGGACTAACCAACTCAGTATTCCTAGAGTTGGTTAGTTCCAGATAAACTGCTTTTTTCCAACTAGTTGATGGACTGAAAAAAAAGGTGTATGTACACTTTAACAGGTGTATTATTTTGTGACGGGACTTCTTGAGTCAAGTAACGGTGCATTTTATTGTCAGTAACGGTAACGGCGTTCTAACGGGGGAAACGGTCATTTTTTGGATTACTTGTTACTGAAAAAAGTTGCACTGTTAGTAAGGCCATTATTTTATAACGCGGTTATTCCCATCACTCCTTATAACTAGGCTACACAGAGAAGATTATTTATTCACAGCAGGGGTGTCAAACTCATTTTAGTTCAGGGCCCACATACAGCGCAGTTTGATCTCAAGTGGGCTGAACCAGTGGCATGACATAATAACCTATAAATAACAAAAAGTCAGTATTTTCCTCTTTGTTTTAGTGCAAATTTTGTTTTAGTATATTATTGAGATGTTTACAGGCAATGAACTGTTCTTTTACAAAACATTAGGGCTGCAGCTATCCATTATTCTATCCATCGATTCATCGAATAAGGTCTGCACATTACAAGATTTGCTAGAAATATTCTGATGTCCATTATTTGAAAACACATTGTTGGCTCCAACTAAATCATAGTGGAGTGAGTCCTATCAGTGTGCAGTGGTTTGCTTTAAAAAAATATATTATTTAAGGTGTTTTTCCTTATTAAATAGCTACAACAGTATAGGAAGCCTGTGTGTGTATTTCTGTGAGTGTGAGTGAGAGTACCTGTATAAAGATTGTACTTTCTTGTGTGTGTTTGTGACAAAAGACAAATTAAATTGACGCCATGTGAAACAAACGCAGTGTTTTATTTGGTTTCCTCAAGCTTATGTTAGTGACATCAAACCTAGCCGTTAATATCGACTTATGTTCCATTTAGTCATAGTACAATCAACTAATGACCCTACGTTCCCACTAGTGTTCATCTCACTTACATTGTGTCGGATTTTTTCAGTTTAAAGGGATATTCTGGCCTAAGTTTAACCCATGGTCTAACACACATAATGAGGTATCAAACACCTGCCAGCTTTGCCTGGTTTCTATTGAAAAGAGACGAAAACAACTCACCCACTCTCCTCCGGCCGCTTGCTAGTTGTGGGAAAGCCCTGACAAGTTGATTACAGAACGCATCAAGACTACTATCTGTCTTCCCTCTCTGTTTCTAACAATAACTAGCGAGTGTTGACAGGGAAATTAACAGAGTTGACTTGCTCAAACTATCGCAGTCAGCAAAGCTGCTGCATTTTTGGAACTAAGCGTCACTGGACTCATGACTTTTCTACTGCATTCGGTGATCGACTGGTTAGGGCTTCTGCATTATATGGACGCGGCTGGAGAGGAGAGTGGGTCAGTTGTGTTTTCGTGTCTTTTTAATAGAAATCAGGCAAAGCTAGCAGGTGTTTGATGCGTTGTTTTATGTGCTGGGACACTATTTGTATTGTTGATGAGGTTTGGTGCTGTTCTTAACATTATTTGTGACTATGAGTGGCTTTTTTGATCATGGTTGGCTCTTGGCTCCATAGACAGCAGTGACTTGCTATCTGATTGTCTGTGCTGAAGTTACTACAAGAAAAAACTTCATCATCTCTAATGGGGGTGTTCTACTCAGTCTCACAGTGTGATAGACCATGGGTTAAACTTACACCGGAATATCCCTTTAAAGGAGAATTCCAGTGTTGGGGGGAGCAAAAAACGCGACTAAAATTGATGCAGGCAAACCGGAGTTACACCATGGCTAGACGGCGCTAGTGATAGCCACAACGCTAAAGTATGAGGGCAATTTTTTCAACCACAACAAACACTCAACACTCAAATATCTATGGTACATGACTGGAATCCTTATGACACACCACTGAACTCATAAACTGTACAGTATAAACCGGTATAAACTTTGTGTTTTTGCATGTAGTCACTCACCTCAGATAGCCGAACTCTGAAACATCCTGGAAAGACATTAGCTACTACTCGATCGCAGAGCGCCTGTTCTCCCCGCCACAGAAACAAACACTTTTTCCTTGTTGTAATGATTTCTTTACAAAAATAAACGGTCAGAGATATTTTGGACATTACCACTGCACTGCTCAACCGTTTATTTTTGTAAAGAAATCATCACAACAAGGAAAAAGTGTGGCAGGGAGAGCAGGCGCAGTAGTAATGTCTTTCCAGGACGTGCCATAGTTCGGCTGTCTGAGGTGAGTGATAACATGCAAAAACACAAAGTTTATACTGTTTATACCGGTTTATACTGTACAGTTTATGGGTTCAGTGGTGTGTCATAAGGATTCCAGTCATGTACCATAAATAGGCTATTTGATTGTTTGTTGTGGTTGAAAAAATTGCCCTCATACTTTAGCGTTGTTGCTATCGCTAGCGCCGTCTAGCCATGGTGTAACTCCGGTTTGCCTGCATCAATTTTAGTCGCGTTTTTTGCTCCCCCCCAACACTGGGTGACCATCAGGACAACGATTTAGGGCTCAAAAATGGCCGGAATTCTCCTTTAACTGCTGCCTCATTTAAGGACGAGCCGTTACGCTATGAAACTTCAATTTTACAGTGAACACAACTTAAAATGGTCATACACCTTTGATATTGTGTCTCTTCCCTTATTTTCTGTCTTTTCTCAGATTGGCCCACTGACCTCCGACAATGCTGTGTGTCAGTAATACAAGTTGATGCAAAACACAAGCTGTATAATTTGAGTGTAATTCATTAAATGTGACCTGATCCAGCAAAATGAGTCGGAGTGACCCAAATTTCAAAATTGAGATTTTGGTATCAATGGAAAGAGGAGAAAATAAGCTTTAAAATGATACCCTAGTCAAAGTCATACATTGGATAGTTTTTAAGATATGGCGATTTTATTTATGGTTTTCCACTCACTGCTTTTGATTGAAAACCTGTGAAAATTGCATTCAAACAATTTAGAACGTCTCTGGTTTAATGCCTTCCGTGAATCTGGCGTCTGTTCTGTACCATGTGATTACACAAACCTTGTAGAGGCACCGTTCAATGACCCTCGGAAAGCAGAATGTAACTATTCAGATGCTGTTTACAGCTCGTCTCTATCATAAACAGTTCAGAAGATATTTCATGTTTTGTAAAACATCTGCAAGCGTTAGCATGCTACTACGTTCGGTTTAGCATCGATGCTAACGCTCGGTTTAGCATCGCTGCTACCGCTCAGCTGAGCATCTGGTCCCGTACTACGTGATTAGCCTACACATGGCTACCCTTGTTGTCACAAATGCACCATTCAGGGACCCTCGGAAAGCGGAGAATCTCACGATTCAGATGCAGTTTACAGCTCGTCCCTATCAGGTTCAGAAGTTATTTAGCCTGCTAATGTTGTGCTCCTCTCTAGAGGGTTAAAAGTTGTAAGTCAACTTTAATCGTCATTTACGTGCCTTTCCTCAATTATCTGGACTATGAAACTTTGGGAGATTGTTTTTGAATGTCATCTCTTTGAAATTAGCAAAAAAATTTTTTTTTGAGTTTTTATTGATTTTCCACCTTATCAGCTGATTATCTAAAAATAGAACGTTGCGACTTCCGACTCATTTCGCCAGAGCGGGTCACAAATGAAGCTTCGGTTCATTTTTTGTAATAAAATTATTTGAGTTATTACTCGGGTAATGGTTTCAGCCCTACAAAATATTATGAATAACCGACAATTTCTTTAGAAAACAATTTCAACAATATTTTACCTCTTCTGATTTATATGTTATTTCGGCAAATTCATCCAAAACCGGTCCCCCAGAGGGCCCAATCTGGCACACAGGCCGGATTGGGCCCTCTGGGGGACCGGTTTTGGCCTCTGTGCCACATGTTTGAAACCTCCTGATTTAGAGAAATACAAATGTGTCTGATGAAAATCTGTAATGTAAACCGCTCCTGACAAAGAGGAAAACATTCATACTAGGTCATGCATTTTAGTACTTTATTTTTGAGATATCAGTGCAAATGAACACCAAAAAATGAAAACATAAAAAAAAAAGAAAAAAAAAATGAAATAATGTTTCAGGTCTTCACATGAGAAAATGAAACATCTTTTTTTTTAATATATATATGCTGCTACAACTGTATTTCTTAGATGCACAATGCTTATCTATGATTGTACGTCAATCCCCCACTATAGCCCGAGCTCGGCGGAGCTTTGTTAACCAGTAACAGAATGAGAACAAAAAATAAAATAAAATAAAATAAAAATCACAAAAAAATATTCAATGCACGTTTATTTTTCACACATTTTTTATCAACTTGCTCAACAGTCGGTGGTTATTTAGAGACTGTTCATATTCTAAACGAACCTCTCTCTGTGATAGAAAAAGACCTATTTTAAGACTTGACATTTTCCCCCATCACCAGTAGGGATACACAGGTAGTTCCCATGCGTCTGCATGCAACAGGCAGCAGTGAGGAGAGTCAGACATTATTACACAACACAGGGCAGGATAGATTATCATTTACCACATAGAGACACATGCAAAGAACAAACCCAAAAAAAGAGAAAAAAAAAGAAAAAAAAAAAAGATGGGCATAGCATCCTCTGCCTTTTTATGTACACTTGTACGCATATAATTCATATTTACATATCAGGGCATTAAAAACTAGGGTAATATCTTTTTCTTAAACATTACAAAATAGTCATCTTTCATACTGAAAGTACTATTTACACAAATATATTTAACCGTTGTGAAAATGTATCAATAATCGAAGAGACGTACTTCATCATAGGTATATGTATTAAAAACATCACAAGACTAAATGGATAAAGCAGTGTGTGAAAAGAACTGAAGACAACAGTACAATCAAAAAAGAAGGAGCTAGACACCAGATATCCCTCCACACACACGCACACACACACACACACACACACGCACACACGCACACACGCACTTGCACGCACGCACACACACACCAGTATGTGGTGGTGGCTGTTCAGGGGCCAGGTAGACATATCCAGCTGCTCTGAAAACAAACATATACCAGTGGTCTTCTCTTTATTATCATGCGATTTTTTTTTTTTTGACTTCTATGAGTTAAGAGACTGCCACAGAAATAAAATATGTCCATAAACCACAACAGTTAAGAAATGATGGAAATAAAAATCACAAACTATCAAATTTTTAAACGGATAACAATACTGACTTTTTTTTCTTTTTTATTACATGCCATTAAATTAAGAACTCGGCTTTCGATAGTGCAAACTCCGGGTGCTCCACTTATAGGAAATGTTTTGTTTGCTTGAAAAAAAAAGAAAAGAAGGTGGAGTGGGTTTACCCAGGGTGGTGAGATAACATCCACAGACACTGCAGCCTTTTAACTGTTGCTCTAGAAACCTGTTTACACACAGTTGCTCAACTGTAAGCGCCGCAAACGCTCTGTTGACCCCATCTGCTCGCGCTCGCAAAACCTGCAAAATCTGCAAACACATCACCCTGAGTTTGCACCGTCAAATGTCAGCTTTGAAAAGTTCAATTCAAATAAAAGCAAAGGAAAAAAAAACAAAACACAATGAGTTGTGACCATTCAAACCTCGGCCAATAAATATCTCCACTCCGCTGGTGCTTACACTGTCGGGAGAAGCGAGAGTGCCGCAGTGTGAGCTTTGTGCCCTCCACGACCTGCTCACGTGCGTCGTGATGAACCTGCTCTTACCGGGACTTTATTTGGGCTCTTATCTAAAATTGATGTGGGCTCTGTCTGAAAATGTTCTCATGGAAGGGAAAAAAAAAAAAATAGACATCCACTGAACTGAGCACTAACATTTTTGGAGTCATCAATAATAGATGTTGCTTGAAATGTTCTCTCTGGGTGTTTTAGGGCGGCAACAAAAGAGGACATGGAATAGTGATATGTGTGCAATTAATTTATAAATAAGAAGTAAAGGAGGGCTGAAGTGTGTAGTGCGTGATGGTCGCTGATGGGGAAGGTTCAATTTACTTGTGTTGAGTTGAACAGTTTGCTTTAAGACCTGGCTGTACCATCCATGACCTCGCTGGGTAAAAATAGAGAAATAATAATGTGGGGGTGCGTTTAGATTCTAACTCTGCTCTAGTCCACTAGAAATGAACCGTCAATTTTGCATCTTTGTTTTCTGTTTCATCAAACCAATTTGGCAAATCATTTAAAAAAAAAGAAAAAAAGAAAGAAAAAAAAGGAAGAAAATAAACAACAAAGTCAATGAATTTGATTTCCATCTGTTGTTTGTTTGCGCGCGTAGTTGATACAACTTCTACTCTGATGATTGGCTCAGCCCCTGGCTCTCGTGGCTGTGCTTGTCGTGATGGCTCGGTGATTGGGTGGAGCTCAGACTGTGTTCGTAGGCATGCATGTCACTGATTGGCTCTTCCTTCACTCTGGCTACAGACTGCGTCCCCTCCGCCTGCTCCCTCACCTCCCTCCTCATCTGAATGCTGCCCTTCTGCAGCATGTAGTACAGGATGGGGTTGGAGCGCGAGAGCCGGGGGGAGTCTGGGTTCGAGTCACAGCCCTCCTCCTCCTCCTCCTCCTCTTCCTCGTTGTCCTGACCGCCGCCCCACCGCACCGGGCTCTCCGGCTCCTGTTTTACCAGAGCGGTGGCGGTGGCGGCGGCGGCGGCCGTCATGGCGGGGTCCCGTTTCTGAGCAACGGGCCACGGGGCCGGGTGGCGGCCCCAGGGCGTGCGGACGGGGCTGTCGCTGGCGGGCGGGGTGGGCAGAGGTCTGATGTTGCTCTCCAGCCCGGAGTTGAGGGAAGCGTGGTGGGGGTGCCAGCTGGACATGTGGAGGAAGCTGTGATTGTGGGCGGGCTGGCCCAGGACGCTGCCGTTGGCCTTGCCGTTGGCCTGCAGGACGGAGGGGCTGGGCGCGCCCCCCCCGCCGCCCCGGGGCTGCTGGGACAGCTCCTTCAGGCAGTTGTCGGAGAGCAGCAGCTGCTTGAGCACGTTGAAGCCGCGGCTCTCTCTGGTGAGGGTCTCCCCACCCCCAGCCGGGCTCCTGGACAGCGCCGCCTCCTCCTCCTTCAGACTCCTGTGCTGCTCCAGCTCCTCCTGAACGGCCGAGGAGCCGAACAGGTAGGCGTCGCCGCCGGCGTCCAGCGCTCTGGGAGAGCCGGCGTTGTTCAGAGCGTCGGCCTGTTCGGAGCAGAGGCGTCTCCTCTTGGGGCTGGGGCCGGGATACTCTCTCTCCCTCTGCTCCTCCTTCACCTGTCGGGGCTGCGCCTCTGTCTGCATGGCGGCGCTGGTGTAGTAGGTGGCAGTCTGTTGTTTGAGCAGCTGGCTCAGGAGGCCGTACTTGGCTATGACCTCGGAAGGCCGCGGTTCCGTTTTGAACTCGTGCTGCGGTTCTGAGAGGAGAAGGCCGCCGCCGCCGCTCCTCTCGTGGCCGCTCCTCTCATGGCCGCTCCTCTCGTGGCCGCTCCTCTCATGGCCGCTCCTCTCATGGCCGCCGTGTCTCTTTCTGCCGCCCGCGTCCTCGGACATGGTGGAGCACGGAACCAAGGGCTCCGTGATCTCCGTTTTGACCTTCACGTCCAGAGGGGGGCCGTTGGAGGTGTTGCAGATGATGGAGGGGCCGGTGCTTTTGTCGTAGCAGGGCCCCGCCGCCTCCACGCTCCTCCTCCCGCTGGGCCTGTCCTTGCGGCCGCCCGTGGTGGCGGTTGTGGGGGCAGGGGCGGCGGCGGTGGAGCCCGTCCCGAGGAGGAGCTGCAGCACGGTGCGCCTCTCCAGCAGGTTCTCGATCTGCGTCGCCGGAGGAGACGCCTCCTTCCGACTGAACGGCGTGCCGCTGCCCGAGGGCCTGTCGACCAGCGGGGTGGTGGTGGTCCTGTGGATGGGAGCGTTGAGTCTCTCCAGCAGGGTGATGGGCCTGCTGGCCTCCGGCTCCTGGGCCGGCCCTTTGCTGGGGGGGGGGATGGGCGGGGAGGAGGAGGCCGTGCCGCACTGAGCCAGGTTCTGCAACAGTTTGCTGGCGCTGAAGGCCGGCTCCGAGGCCTTCTCGGCGGGGAAGGTTTTGGATTTACACAAATCCAACGGGCTGGACTGGATGTGGGGGGACGGGTAGGAGTAAGGGGACAGGGCGCCGCTGCGGTCGCGAGGGAGGGGGAAGAGGGGCTGGGCCGGGGCTACGGGCCTGTCTGTGGGGCTTTTTGTCCTGGTCTCGTCCCAGGGCGCCAGACCCTTCGGCTGGCTTCGAGACATGGTGGCCATAGTGATGTCCATTGGTGAATCCTGGTCACCTGCGCTCTTATTGACCAACTCATTGTTTCTGCGGTCAAGAAGAAGCTGCATTAGCGTGACCTTAGGGTTGGACTTCAGCTCTGGGCTCAGTTCAGACTTGGACGACTTTGATCCTGATGGCTCTGGCTTCCACTTATTTATTAAAGATTCTGTTAGTTTGTCCAGGGAAGAGGTAGAGAGAGAGGTAGAGGAGGATGAAGAGATAGCACTGGAAATGGACGACACAGCGGTGGAGGACGGAGAAAAGGAGGTGGTGGGGGGTTGGGCCGAAGCTTGAGGAGAGAAAGCAGCAGGGGTGGTGGAGAAGACTGTGGTGGAAGAGGAGGAAAAGATGGAGGTGGAGGAGGAGAGGGAGCAGAAGGAGGAAGAAGGGGTGGAGGACTTGGGCCCTGTGTCTTGTGTGTTGGCCCGGTTCCTCATGGAGAGGTCGATGGGCGAGCAGCTGGAGTAGCTCTCCGCGTCACTGCTGTCCTTGGTCAGGCTCCTCTCCTGGACGGAGCACTCGCTGTCCGACGTGACGGAGGAGGAGCCGCTGGGGGGCAGGACGCCGCAGCTGTCCTCCAGGTGTCCGTTCTTGGTCAGCTGCTTCTGGTTGTTGTGGTTGTTGAGGAGCAGGAGCAGCAGGCTGCTGCAGGTCTGGGGGGGACGGGTGGGCCGCGAGTCGAAGCCTCGCTTCTCCCTCGGCGGTTGGCTGTGGGCGTGGCTGGGGGCGTGCGGCGGCGTGGCCGGGGAGCTGTGGCTGCGCAGCAGGGAGGGGCTCTGCGGACTGGACAGGGCGGTCCGGGAGAGGGGCGTCGTTATCGTGTTCGTCGCCGTCATCCCGTTTTGGGTCGTTAAGGAGCTTAGGGTGTCCGGAGTTCCAGGCCCTGGCCCTGGCCCCGGCCCCGGACCGGACCCGCCCCCACCCACGCTGGGTGGCCTTTTGTCCTGGCCGTGCTGCTGGTTGGCCATGGCGGCCAGTCTCTCACTGGCAGAGCGTCCAGAGAGCTGGGCTTTGAGCGCGTGCTCTCTGGAGTACTGCTGCAGGTGAGCTTCACTGGACAGCAGCAGGGCCAGCTGACTGCAGGCCACGCTGGGCTTGGGCGAGGGCGCCGGACTCGAGCGGATCTTCACCATGTTGGCCACCGCCTTCAGGCGCTCGGCGCACGACACCGACTCGGCCGTGGGGGCGGAGGGCGGCGTGGCGCTGTGCGCCGACCGAGGGGACTCCGGGGGCCTGTCCTGATTGTGTCCCCTGCGGCTGTAAGGTGTGTTGCTGTGGTTCTGAAGTTTGCTCTTCCTCATCAAGCCCTTCAGGCGGCTTGAGGCCGTCCCGTACACGGGGAGCGGCTCTTTGTCGGCGGGCGGCGCCTTGGACGGCGAGGAGCACTCGCTGGGGGGCTTGGTAGAGTGCTGCGACATGGCCACGCTCTGCAGCCGGGAGCTGAACGACTGGAGCAGCGAAGCCAGCAGGGTGCTCTCCCCGGCGTGGGGGGAGCCCTCCAGGGCTCCGTTCTGCAGGCCTCCCCCCTGACCGTCCAACTCCATCGGGGGAGAGCTGAGCCGCTGGTTCCCCGGGTCGTTCCAGGTTCCCGAGCGCAGCAGGCGGGCCTTCTTTAGGTGCTGCGAAGAACCCAGCGTGGGCCCGTTGGGTCCTACCTTGGGGGCCGTGGGGCCATGGTTGGGCAGTTGGTAGGGCCCGCCCACCTTGTCGCCCTGCTCCTGGTTGCTATGGGCAGCCTCAGACCTTCCACTCGCCGTGGCCCCAGACCCGCCCACCACTGGATGCATCAGTAAACCTTCCAGATAAGTTAGAACAGCTGAATCCTTGTGTGTCTCAGGGCCAGGCTCCTCCCCATGAGTCATGTTCAATACTAGGATCCCCTCTTATGGTTCAGCACAGCTACTGGGAAACTAATGTCCACTAGGTCATCTGGTTGACAGTGGCATGTAACTTCCTAAATAACAAAAAGAGGGCGGGTGGGGGGCGGCCGGAGACCGGTGCTGCGCCGAGCGGATGTGATCCCTCCGTGCGGTGGGCACAGTTAGCACTGTGATACAACAGCAGCCCTATTTGGAGGCGATCTGGGGCAGGTGGGCCTCCCAGGCATCGTTGTGTGCCTTTAAATACCGTAGGATCCCAGTGGGCCTGGCTCCAGGCTCAGGGAGTCAGTGGGATTTCACCACAAAGATGTTGACACATTCTGTGGCCGCGTGTGGATGTTTGGGATGTCTGTCCGACGGCCCGGCCCTGTCTGCGGGCCACCCCGGTCCGCGGGCACCCTCGTCTGTGGCCCTCCGTCTGTGGTGCCTCTCAGCTTAGCAGATCTCACATCAGGGACCTGAGAGAGGGAGGAGAGAGAGAAGAGGAGGGTTGGGTGGAGAAAAGAGGAGAAAAAAGGACAGACTGTGTGAGAGGCAGTGATTTGCAAAGCAATATATCACATTCATTTCGCCACCTTGTCTGCCATCTCTGTTACTTAGCAACATTTCAGATTGACTGCACACGGCTCCTTCTCCCTCTCTGCGCTCTCTCCCTCCGCGGCCACGACAAATGTAGATTAGGTTTGATTGGATCCAAATTGAAAATTCAAGACCACTACCTTGAAAACATTCAGGTCTTGAGCGGTAAAGCCCTTCACAGCGACGCCTTTCCAAAGTGAAGGGCCTCGTGAGAGCTGTGAATAATTTCTTATGCCGCTTGTCAGTTCAGCCCCCCCGCCCCCCAACCCCCCGGTCCCCCTCCATCCCACCTCCCCCACCCCTCCTTATGCAGTTGAACAGCGTCTTACACCATGCACACGCCTCTACACAGAGCACGGGCCGCCCACTCACACACACACACACACATCAGGTGGATCTTTAAGTATTTAAATCAGATTTCAACAATTACAGTACAAAGGCAGGGGGAGGGGAAGAGCTAACAGACGAGCTACACTTCACAGTTTTTGGGAGTAATTATTGATTTGTATCGGAAGCCTCTTATAGAATATATCAAAGGAAAAATCCAATACAAATCTATTATTGAAAAATAAACGTTTGCATATTCTATATTATTCTCTTATATTGTCATATATGACACACGGTGTTGAGGTCTGGGGAAATGTATAAAACAAAAATAGACCCTGTAATTCAACTTCAAAAAAGAGTAATTACAATAATTACACAAAGGGTGCTATTGTCAACCTACTAACCCACAATTTATAAGATTCTGTGCATTCAAATTCTCAGATATTGTGTTCTTTAAAACACTAGAAATAATTGTTAAAGTCTTCAGCCTCCTGGTTTGTACTCTTAAGTTACTTAAATTAAGAAAAGGAAATCATAATTTGAGAGAGTTATTGATTTTTGTGTTTCAGTTTTGGGAGTTAAAATATAGAATAAGTTCAGATGAGTTGAAGGTATGTAGTTCTCTGTTGTATTTTAAAATGTAAACTAATTATAAATTACAGCAATGATTCTTTTTGTCTTAATTTTGTACTTCTTATGTTCTAGGTGATCTAATCTGATGGAGTGTATAAAACTGGGCATATATAAGCCTTGGCCTTCAGCCTTTTCCCTTTTCAGTCAGTATGACATGTTTCTGTGTTAAATGTATAGATGTAATTATGTATGATGATATGTGCTGGCTAAACTGTCCATGCAGAATGGTTGACTTTGATGTTTGTGTTGTGTGACCGAAATAAAATATTTCATACATTCATCCATGTGTGTGCATTATTTGAGATATGTGTGTGTGTGTGTGTGTGTGTGTGTGTAGAGGGGTGGGGCTGCTTTAGGATCAGGTGCACCTGTCACACTGCAGCACTGTCGGGGCGGGGGCAGGGGTAGGGGGGGCAGCAGCACTGACACCAGGGTGAGCACTGTGCAGTGACAGTGTCAGTGGCTGTGCCCTGAGAGCCCTCTGCTGTGAACCCTGTCAGCGTGGTTTCCCTGGTTACAGGACACCTCCAGCCGTCCTGGCCGCGTCCCCATAAAGGTTAATTAATACAGAGCTTCCGCCGCGCCTCGCCCCGCCGCCCGCGTCCTCTGCTTGACGCCCACGTCCTCACCTTTCGCGTCCTCGGCGAGGACCGACACGGAGGTCACGTGGCAGGACAACGGCGCTTGATTATGATAAAAGGCCACGGTCTAAATATTTCACAGGGAGCGGGAGCAGGGGCCAAAAACAACAAGGCAGCAGGGCTTCTAATCAGCCCTGAAATCCACCCCCGTGGCCAAGGTCCACAGGTTGTCATGACAATGAGGGCAGCCCAGTGGACGGTTTTTAATGCCACCTTGAAAATGAGCCGGAATTAGACGCCGGAGTTGAATTCATCATCACCGAGCCGCTCCAGTCCAGTCCAGTCCAGCCAGCGAGCGAGCGGCACGCAGGCTGGTCCGCACCCAGAACCTCCAGCGGGACAGGGCGGGGCAGGGGCCATCCCATCCCATCGGCGTCCGTTACAGTTCAAGGCCATCTTTAAGCTGCTGACCTAAATCTGACAACAACAAAAGCCAACCTGGCCACACTGGGCCATCTGACGTCTGCTGTCATGCTAATCTTAGATGCCCCGGGATTAGGGCTATTTTTCCCTGCCGGCGTGCTTAACACAATTCTAATAGAACGGCCCGTAACAGCATTGATAAGCACGGTAAACATGTTTACCTGTAAGGCCGGGGAGGGAGGGGAGGGGAGGGTGGAGGTGTTAAAAGAGCAGCAGCAACATGGGGAGTTGAGTTGATGTCTGTGCTGCCGGCTAGCTGTTTAGGTTTCTACAGTTCACTGTCTCACGTTCAGTGTGAATGAAACACAAAACAAAAACACAAAGGGTGTATCATCAGGCTCTGGAGGGATGAGTCCTGTCCCACAGTGGAGATACTGTATGTTCTCTGTGACTCATACATGACCCCAACACCCTGTGATATGATACTGTCTCCATACTTGTGTCCTGATACAGTATTCTGATATTAAAAATTTTGCAATATTCACATTGAGATTTATTTGTGTGTTATTATTTGCAAATGAAAACTTTGGTGACATCAAATAAACTTCCTGGTCTGTTCAGACCCATACTTGGTGTCCATGTATCAATACAGTACTGCCATGCAGAGATAGATAGACAGATAGACTGACTTATATTTGTCATTGTTATAAAAACAACAACAACAACATATAACATGATACTATGCTGTATCCATTTCTACCCCGCCCGTAGACCTTAAAGTGGAACTAAGTCTGGTCTGTTCTCTTCTGTGTTGCTAACCCTCCTCTTGGCCATGTGCATTTGTTTTTAACGAAGCCAGCGGGAAATCAATCAATAGAGCAGTGGATAAAGTTATTCATCATATACTACGATGTTAGGACGTGTATATTTGTGTAGTCTTATCTGTCATCAACAAGAGATTACGGGTTACGGGGCGCATTACGTTTGTATCGTGGTGCCGCAGAGACGAGAGCTGGGACACCGGGTCGGAGGCTCTGATCTTACAAGGTTGGTTTCAGCCAAGAGACACTAGGTAGAGAGCCTCCATTCTCCCGGGGGGTCCATGTCTATGTTCCCACGGTTCTAAGATTTTTCTCAAAATTAGGCCCTATGTTCCCACTGGACTCTCTCTACCTATCTGGACTCTATCTATCTGGCCTGTCTAGCCTCTACCGGGTCTTTTTACTGAACTTAACCAACTATTTTCTTCATTGCCTAAACCCAACCAATGGTGGGACCAAAGGGCTGTGGGAACATAGGAATGACCCCCTCCCGGGAACAAGTTACAAGTCATTGATTTAACCAGCACTAGGACTAAACTGTTTAATTAAGGTACAAATGTAGTAGTTTGTAGACAGTTAAGGTGAAAATCCAGAATAGGTCCTCTTTAATATAAGTAGTAGTAGACCTTTATATGGAAAATGACTTCATACATCTGTTCACATTCATCTTATTGGGGGTGGCACCCGAAAGGTCTGACCTCCGCCCGCTCCTTCCCCCCCCACGGAGGGACACGGCAGCATCTACGAGCCGCTCTCTGGCTCCTGGGGTGATTATCCATTATGGTTGACAATGTCAGCCAATGACAGAGCAGCCCCTATAGCGTGTGGAGTGGGTGAGAGCTTCGTCTCTGTTGGACTCTTTGTCCATCTCCTGTACTTGGAGACACCAGGAGCAGGAGGTGGCTGCTCCCTCAGCTGCTCTCTCCACACACACACACACACACACACACACAGATTAGATCTCAAAGCCTGACCTTCATCTGCTCTGCTTGACCTCCACATCCCAACCCCTCCATCGCATCACGCGCGTGCATCTTTTAAAAAAGTGGTGACCTTCATTGTCAAGAATGGTAATCCATTTAAAATGTATGAGATCAAACAACACAATTAAAAAGGAGCCAAAGGAGCGGCAGTTAAAGTCAAGGTCATTCATAGCGCCGAAGCTTCGCCACTAGATGCAACAGCTGGTGTCCATGCAAAGCTCTGGGTGTTAATAAAAAGTGACAATGCTGCCCGAGTGGTGTGTATTACTAATGTCTGACACCAGCCTGGCAGATGTGTTCTCCCTGCATTTAAGGGGAGTCAAGGTTAAAGGAATTTAAAAAGGAGAGGCGATGCCTAAACACCATTATATCATGTAATCTGCAGCCCGGCCCCTGCTACACACACACATACACACACGCATACACATACTCGACAGGGCGGCTCGCTTACACACGCTGCCCGCGTGACCGCTATTTGTAAATTCAATATGCCCTGACATGATTAAATAAGACAAAACATAAGCTACCTGACGGAATGCGAGCGCTTTGCGGGCGGCGGGGCCTTCCTCCCCCGGCCAACCAACCGCCACAGGTACAACAAAAAATAAAGAAGAAGCTCCGGCTCACCTTGGGGGGGGGGGGGGGGGGGGGGGGGGGTAAAACACAAGAAGAACATAGGCAAGTTCCTGGTAAAGGGAGGGGGTCGGAACTTTTACAGGGACCGTCCTCTCAGCGGCGATGTGCAACAGTTTTGATCATCATGCTGTCATTTGAGGAATGGAGCGTTACACTGATGCTGCATTCACCTGCAGTCGGGCAGACGGCCGTCGCTAACAAACCAGATGTCATTTTAGTCACAGAAGTCGAGAGAAAGCCGTGGGTCAGGTAAACAATACCACATCGCCATGACAACATATTGTCACGTGTATTGTTTTGCCTCATGCTGACGGACCACTTGCAACGCTAGATAGGAGGAATTCCTACACAATGTCCCTTTAAGCCCCACCGGGAGTTTTTTGGGGCTGATCTGGGTTCCTTTTGGCCCCGTAAAATTACCCCGAAGTTCCTGCAGGGGAACCGTGCCTTATGGCATCAGGCGGGGCAGGAGGATAAGTCAATCAGGACAGAATAACACTGAAATGCAATACACACACCCACACAATGAGAACTAGGGCACTCTGACCCACTTCTTGGGATGCATTGACCAAACAAGTCATGCAAGTCATGCACACACACACACAGAGCCATGGATGTTCATAAAGGAGAAGTCAGAGCTCTTGTGTTAAGTAGTGCAGGTCGCTGCACTGAGTGCGAGCGAAAAGCTTAGATTTCACAACGGAATGGGACCGGGGCCTCGCTTAAGTTCTTGGCCCCGCGTTTGGCCTCGGACGAGGAGCGCGGGGGCGGGCGTCGACTTCATCTGCTCATCAGTACAAAGAGTTGTTGAGGTTAAGAGAGAGCAGAGAGGAACTCATGCACACACACACACACACACTGATGAGTCATCTGAGCTCCACGGCCCAGATGACTGGAAGAGGAGCCAGACCGGCCGCGCCACACCACGCAGAGCAACGCCGCTGATGGTATCACTCCGCCCGCCGCTTCATACATTCTGCGTGGATGTGAAGACGGTGCTGACAAAAAAAAATATGTTTATGCACGCACTAAATATTTGTGTACCGTTTGGACGACCCACCCAAGAGCCATTTCCTGAGGAGCTGAAAATTAGCGCATCAATTAAAGAGCGCACACACACACACAGTACACACACTCCTGCCATCAATCTATACCCGATTCATTTCTATCGGGGTTGGAGATAATCATCGTCCGTCCTGAACGCAGCTCATTTCCCTCCAGAAACAACACACATTTTCCATTTGTAAACACTGAGGCTGGGAATAGGAAGGAGTGATTGCCCCCGCAGCTGGCACGCCACGGGGCAGAGCGGGGCAGAGGGGGGCAGATCGGGGCAGAGCGGGGGCAGACATGCAGCCCAGACGTCTGAGGGAAAACAGGACACTCTGCAATCAACATCCAGTGTCTCACAGTCGGTCCTGTCCCTGAGAGCTGCTTAAAACCAGCTAAAAAAGCTCTGTCCTTTAATGAATCATTCCCATAATATCCTTGGCATCAGCACTGAGAAGGCAATCGCCATGAGTCAGCAGGACCTCTGCCTTTATTGGGTTAAAAGAGTATTGCTTTACTCAGAGCAGTCTGAAAAGGTTTGGAGCGGTGGAACGACTGACAGAGACCACGGCTCTCTTTCAAAATGTTTGGCACGGTACCATTAACCCTCCCAGGTCCCCAGACTGCTTTTTTATGTTTCAAAAAAATATAAAAAATTTGGCCAGATTGTGTATTTTGAGGTGCATTTTAATTTTCATGATATTTTTTTCCCTTCAAGTTTTTCATTATGCCATCTGTGTACCTTCGGTATGTTTCATGTGCTATTGACTCCCATTCAAAACGCATTTTTTTGAATACATTGACATCTTTGTATTGCAATTTCAGTTCTATTTTTATTTTTATATAATTCTGTGGTGTTTAAATCCCCTCAAAGGTTTACGTTTCACTGTTTTCATTGTTTTTTTAATGCACCTGCACAGAGGGCCATGCACGCTGGTACATGCATTCTTCAAGTAATCAAAACATCAGGTAGGCCTATTTTGCAAGATTTCAAAGGCTTCACCACTAAGTGACCCCAAATAAAAGCCTTTGTTTATGCAGGTGCAAGTGTTGACTGAAGTTCATTAAAAAAAAAAAACCCAGAGACTTTAATTGCTAAAAGTGGCGTTAAAGGGGCTAAAAATTCATGACAGTTCATTAATATTTTCTAGTTATGTATGGTGAGGACTGGGGCTAATAACGACATTCATTCAAAAAACTGGAAAAACATTGATTTGTTCAAAAAGTAACTGCATTACTACATTATAAAAGTAACTAATTACCAGAAAAAGTAACTTTCTTATAAAATGTTCGCCCTCCTATACCCCAACAGGCCATTTATCTGGAACTATCTTGTCGTGAAGCCCGTGCGGAGGAATACTGAGTGAGTTGGTTAGTTCCAGATAAACGGCTTTTTTCTGACCAGTTGATGGACTAAAAAAATGTATTTAACATATGAGTGTATTATTTTGTGACAGTTCTTCTTGAGTCAAGTAACGGTGCATTGTGGTTATTGTCAGTAACTGTTTTCATTACTCGTTACTAAAAAAGTAGCGCTGTTAGTGACACTGTGATTCTGTAACACTGTTTTTCCCATCACTGCTCTTTCATAACGCTCTGACCCACTTCCTGCTCTGTGTGTCAGGCGCTACAGCGGGCCGTCGGTCGCCGCAGCCTCAGCGTGGATGTTTTCTCCTTCCACATCAGAGAGAAGCTCAAAGTCAAAGTTCAAAGTTACACAATTAAAGGAATCTCTTAAATCAGTTAGATACATTTAACCCAATAAAGTATAAAACAATTATGTGCAACCTTTTTCGGAGAAAATCTCTCCGGCAGCAGCGGTCCAGCTGGCAGCGTGCGGCCGAGTACATGCCAATGAACAGGAGACTTCAATAAGATTAGTCCTACACCTGGCTCTGGAGCCTGACCCAGTAGTCACAGAGCAGGGGAGACGAGCTACGAGCCACGCAGACAGCTCGGCTCTAAAGTGGTCCTGACACGCTAATACACCCGGGTCAATCATCCCAGAGCAGGACCGGCAGTCAGGAACATATCTGCTTTATTATCCCCAACGCTTAAGCATATGGAGGCTGGTCCTGCTGAGACCGGCTGCAGGTGGCACCGGCTGCAGTCGACCGGGGCTGTGGGAGGAAGACGTCCAGAGCTGCTGCCGAGGACACACAGCTGTCTGAGGTCATGTTACAGGCCTGATGGGTCCTGTTCACAACACACATACACACACACACACAACTCAACACAACTTGTGTTTTGTATCTAAATTGTTAGTATTTCTTCGGGCTTTTTATGCCTTTATTTTGAAAGGGCAGCTGGAGAGAGACTGGGGCAATGACACGCAGCAAAGGGCCGCTGGTGGGATTGAACCTGATGGGTTGCTTGCTCTACCCAGTGAAGCTATACGACGCCACCTTATTAATTTTTTACTAAGGTATAGCCTAGATATTTTGGGGGGAAATTTTCACTTTTATTTTGAAAGGACAGACAATTAATCTATTGATTGCACAATAATCGATTATTAAATTATTAAATTAAACTATTTTGATAATCAAATAATCGGTTTGGGTACTGTAATTTTCGGACTATAGAGCGCACCTGAGTATAAGCCGCACCAGCTAAATTTTAAAAGAAAATACATATTTAATATAAGCCGCAGGTTTTCATGTTGTAACATGAGATATTTACACAGAAAGACAGTAGGGAACTGTGCAAGTCTCGCTTTTTTCCCCCGCTGTTCTGGTTACGCTCCTCTCGCCCATGTGCATTTGTTTACAACGAAGCCGGCGGAAAAATCAATAAATGGAGCGACCGGATAACGTTACATGACATATACGATGTTACCACGTGTGTGTTTGTGTAGTCTTAACAGTCATAAACAAAAGATTACGGGTTACGGAGCGCGTTTGTGTGCAGTGTGCAGAGATGAGAGCTGGGACACCGGGGCGGGGGAAAAAGTAGCGGCTTATAGTCAGGAAAGTATGGTAGTTTTTTAAAGAAAAAAAAAAGTCAAAATTCTCTGATTTCAGCTTCTTAAATATGAATATTTCTGGTTTCTTTGTTCCTTTATGACAATAAACTGAGTCTCTCTTTGGTTTGTGGACAAAACAAGACATTTGAGGACGTCGTCTGGTGGTTCGAGAAACACTGATTGAAATTTTTTGACATTTAACGTTTTATTATTAAACAAATCGATTAATCATTTAAATAATTGATAATGAAAATAATGGTTAGTTGCAGCTCTAATATATAATATTCCATATCCTTATAGTCAGACTGTGTCTCAGCCTGAAGGTGAAGGTGACACCAGCAGCTCCAGGTCTTTATCTCGTTGTGCACCATCATGTGTGTGACCTCCTGACCCACAGGAAGCTCCTGCTGCTCCACACACTCTCTTCAGCTGATAATTCACTCTCCCTCCACCGGTGTTAACACACAGTGGTCACACAGTGTACCTGCTGACTGCTGCAGGGTCCCTCCACACACACATACACACACACACAGAGAGGCAGAGGGAGGCCCGGTGTCTGAGCAGAGCTGCTCCCTCCTGATTTAGCTTTATTTTAAAAACATGCTAATGAGCCAAACTGAAGGGAAAACTCCTCAAAGGACGCTGGGAGGCTATAAATGGACCCGTGCTAACAGGTGTGTGCGGCTTCGGCTGTACTTTTAGCAGGTGTGTGTGGGTCAGCGGCGGGAGCCACATGATGGTGGTGAAATAACAACCCTGTTCTCCATTTAGACGGGATCCTGTTAAAACAGGTGGATTAGATCAGCCTGAGCTCAATCAGCGCTCAGTGGTCACATTCTGTTTTGGACGGCCGATCTGGGCCAGGCCCGTGGCCGCCGCCGCCGCCGCCGACCATTAACTACAGGACGCACGGAACTGACAAGTGTAATTGTGTGGCAGCCTGGGAAAACCCGTCGGAAGTCGCTGACGTTCGATTGTGGCAAATAGCCAAAATAGGTGGAAAAGTACTATTTCAACGATTTTTATATTTTGTGTGATTCTGGTACTTTGAACTCCCTACTACATCGTGGTGAATAAATATTTTAAGAAAACAAAACGGAAAGTACTTATTTTTATGTTTTTGTGGCTACGTTCGGTTTAGCATCGATGCTACGCTAGGGTTAGCGTCTGTTCCCGTACCACGTGATTACACGCACCCTATACAGTCCCTTCTTGTCATAGAGGCACCATTCAAGGACCCTCTGAAAGCAGAAAATCACACGATTCAGATACAGTTTACAGCTCATCTCTATCATAAACGGTTCAGAAGCTGTTTAATGTTTTGTAAAACACTCATCTTTAGAGGGTTAAAACAGCAATGTTCTAGTTAAAGCCATTTTTCTCACTTTTCAGTTTTTTGGTCATAATAGATTAAAATGCCCATAACTTTTGATCTGAAAGGGCTATCTCAGTTATTCAAACAGTTTTGAATGGCTGAAGACTTCTAGTTTATGGAAATATAAAAAAATGAAAATGTCAAAATCCCACCATGTGAAGGGTTTTCCCAGGCCACCACACAATTGGGCGGGAGTTTGAATTTCACAGAGGTGGACGGGAAAACACAGAAGATGAAGCTTCTTTCTTTAGATCCAGTGATGCTGTAGCCCCGCCTCCTGCATCATACCCAAATTATGTATGTTCAACAGGATGCACTGACTTTCCCTTTGAGGATTAATAATGAAGTCATTCTTATTAAATTAACAACAGTGAGACAAGAGGACGCAGCGATACTTGATAAGTTTACCGCTACGTTTATCCTGAGAATAAACTTTGTTGTATTGAAACATTAGATACAGAAAACCCTTTTGTAAGCGCTTCTGCATGTGTGTGAGATTTGTTACACAACATTGACTGAACAACATGTTGATGGCGAAGGAGGCAACTATCCTTAACAGGCTTTAATGAATCAGCTCAAGCAGCAACAACAACACAACAGGTCTGGTCACACTCTGCAGCTACCGGGGCATCGCCAGAGCTCAGCACAGGTTAGGGTTGTGCCGATTGGCGATCCAATCGTCTATCGGCGATTGGAAGGACGAGCGGCGATGTTTTGTTTTCTTGGCGATTTTACACACTCACATACTCGCTACTTTTTTATTGATCTAATGCGCAATCTGTTTGTTTTGTTTTAATGAAGCCGCTTGGCTTGCTGCTTCCAACAGATACTCTGTCATATGACAGTGTTTCACCAATCAAATGCAGCCACTGGCGACGTCCAATCAGACGGAGCCAGGTAGTCATATGACCGCACATAAAATCTCTGTGGTAAACAGGGTGGCCACTCCGCCTCAAATCTGAGGAAACACGTTTAGCTGGTGTTGTGGCAGTGACTAGGCTGCCGACGCCAGCCCTGTTACTGTATGTCACAGCCCGACGAGGTGTTCACTAAGACGTCCGGTGAATTACGTCCGCCATGAATAGATTTTTCGGCTTTCGGCAACGCAATAGCGTTCTGTTCATTGATCATAGCGCTCTTTCTCTGTTATTAGCCCTCACACACACAGAGAGAGAGAGAGAGAGAGAAGCGCGCATGCATGACAGCAGGGCACGGTAAAAGCGATACTCATACGCCGCCGCCGCCGCCCCCCCCCCCCCCGAACGAACACGTGGAACGGCGCCGCCGCCCCCCCCCCCCCCCCCCCCCCCCCCGGACCCCGGCGATAGATAGGTCTATCGGCGATCTCCAGGGAGGGCGATTGGGACGATCTGAGAATGTCAAAATCGCCCAACACTAGCACAGGTGTGTCTGATTACTGGATATGACACAACACAACACCTTAATCTGCATTAACGTTCTAAAAGAGATGCACAGCATCAACAACAACTTTTTGTGTCATTTATTTATAGACCTGAACTTGACACTGTTACTCTATTTTATCAATTACTTTACAGTTTGTTTGTTTTTTGTGCTTTTCCTTTGGCAAATAAAGTTGTCAGATTTGGCATTTGTTCATTTTTCCAGATCCATTTTCAACAGACATAAAAAAAATGTTTTGCCTTTTGCCACAATCCCTATAGTAGGTTCATTACATTTAATTGTTGGTGCAAGCTGGTTTTAGATCGGTGGGGCAGAGGCGCAGGCGCAGTACTTTTGCGTTTCCCTCATCATACTAAATAGACAATCCAACAACTCCAAAACGCTCTCGTGGACAGGTTGTGACCTGCACATTCACCACATTACAACACATGAAGCAAATACTCAGAACTACGTGCACTTTTGAAATTGCGCTGCCCAGCAGCCGTGTCTGGAATGTTGGAATAACGTTCTGTTATTATCTCATAGCGTGGTGAATGTGAAGGTCACAACTTGTCCACCAAAATGTTTTGGAGTTGTTGGATTGTGTATTTGATGAGTTTGATGAGGGAAATCCAGAAATACCATATGCCTCTGTAGTGTTAGCTGAGCAGCTTGCGTCTCTGTCCCGCCGATCGAAAAACGGCTTGCACAGACAATTAAAGTTAAAACCTAGCCCTAAAACTATAGGGATTATGGCAATGGGCGCATTTGCCAAAATGTTGAACTATCCCTTTAAACGGCAATTTAGTGGGCCTCTGTTTGAAACTGTCTAGAGTGTGCAGGGAGAGGAGAGGCTGTTCACAGACAGGTCTGAAGCCTGGACCCGATGTGGCCCGACCCGAAATAAGATTTTACACATTTTGTGTTTGCGTCAGCCAGAAAACTACTCCACTACCTGACAGACACGAGGCTGCGTTCAGGTTTGAATTCACCTGATCTCAGTGCTCAGGATCACAGTGGGACGTCGCCGTGTCCCCGTGTCCCCGTCCTCATCCCTAACTGTCAGTGTGTCTGTAGAGGAGCAGGGGGGCCGTGGCCTGTGCAGGAAACCACTGTGGTCTCCCTCTCAGTCGGCCATTGATTATGAAGTCAGAGGAGAGGGACAGAGAGACGAGGCCAGCAGCACCGGGCCGGACCCGGCTGCACCCGGCTGCCCGGCCTATCACTCCTCTGTAATGAAGGACGGAGGAAATATCCTCTGTAGTAAAAAACAAAGTGTTGTAGAGGAATGCACGCCGAGCCAAACACTAACACATGTGCGGTGCTGGCGTGGGCAGATGAGCTCTCTCACATACACACACACATCATGCTCTGTACCTTGTCATCTTTAGCTGTGGAGGCTGATACAGGTAAAGTGCAGTAATCAATTTGCTCCACTGGCAGGAGAGCTGCTGTAGAATACTAATCAGGCTTCCTCCTCCTCCTCCCTCCCCTCCCCTCCTCCTCCGCTCCTCTCCATCCCTCCATCCCTCCACTGCCGCCCCCGCTCTGCCTTTCTCCTTCCTCGTTCACCTTTCTCATGACTTGACCGCCCCCCCCTCTCCTCCTCCTCCTCCTCCTTCCTTCCCATTGCCCCAGACCTGACCAAATGCTGAAGAAGGGGCGGGCTGTCTTCTGCACAGATAACTGCTGCCACTAATCAAGCCTACGTGCACCCGGGTGTGGGATTAAAAGAGCTTGCACAGCTTGACTCAGGCACTGAATGGTGTTAGCGCGCACACACACACACACACACTTGCACACACACACGCAAGGTCAAAAACCTATAAGGAAGCCAACGGTGTCTCGTCCTAGAAACACACAGATCCACAGGCCTGAGACCAGCCAACGACACAACAAGGTCGAGTTTAAAAGCTGATATGTTAGGTGAACATTCTGGGCCTATAAAAAAACACACACGGACACGCACGCACGCACGCACGCACGCACACACACACACACACACACAAGAAGATTAAATCTAAATTTACTCCACCAGTCAAAATGGGACTTGGTGATGAGCCACCCATGTCTCTCTCTGAGAACACGTCACACCGCCGTGTTGTGTGTCTGTCTGTGTGTGTGTGTGTGTGTGTGTGTGTGTGTTACAGACTCGACTGAGAATTGACAGGCCCTTAATTCCCATTCATTTTTCATTTGGAGAGATGGCTTACAGGAGGAGGGAGGAGGGGGGAGGAGGGGAGGGGGGGTCTCTACACCGTATCAAACACAAGCCGGAGTTGCCTGGAGGCTGTAACAAAGTGTCCTCGATGTTACGCTGTGTACACACACACACACACACACACACACACACACAAACAGGCAGTAGGGGTGTGTGTGTGTTCCTGTACTTACTACGTTGTGAGGACCGAGAGTTTTTAACCCACAGAGTGAGGACATTTTTGGGAAGTGAGGACATTTTGGCCGGTCCTCACCTTTTCCAAGGGCTGTTTGAGGGTTATAAGACTTTAGGTTATAATTAGGTTTAAGTTAGGTTCAGAGTAATGGTTAAGGTTAGGCATTTGTTTTGGATGGTTAAGGTTAGGGTAAGGGGCTAGGGAATACATTATGTCAATGAGTGTCCTCACAAAGATAGCATTACAAGGATGTGTGTGTGTGTGTGTGTGTGTATGTGTGTGTGTGTGTGTGACAGAAGGGGAGAGAGAGAGAGACAACACACCCTATGCATCAGCAGGGATATTTCATTATGTACATAACGAGTGCCATTAATCGCTCTTAACAAGAGGACGTAACCTCACCTTGGCAGTCTCACATGCACAGCAGTGAGGAGGGGGGGGGCATGTAAATATCTATAGTGTAGTCAGTGGGCACGGCCCCCTCCTTGTGGCCGAAGGGTGTGTGTATGTGTGTGAGTGTGATCAAAACACACAGTCAAATAAAGAGAGAGGAGGAGGTGGGG
This sequence comes from Trachurus trachurus, assembly GCF_905171665.1. Taxonomy (NCBI): domain Eukaryota; kingdom Metazoa; phylum Chordata; class Actinopteri; order Carangiformes; family Carangidae; genus Trachurus; species Trachurus trachurus. The sequence goes on from NC_139903.1 coordinate 29,439,619, forward strand.
ACAGAAATATATAAATAAAGAGGGGGAGGTGGGAGGGGTGGGGGGTGCCGCAGTGGCGGTTCCTGGCGGGAGCTCATACCCTTGACATACTGACACGGGTGGAATAGACGGGGAGGTGGGGGGGGGGCAATGTCACTCTTGTCATTTTGCCTGAACACCCGCCTGTCTGAGCAGCCACCTGGCAACCCCCCCCCCCCCCCCCCCCCCCCCCCCCCACACACACACGCCATATCTCGCCCACCTTCATGCGACCTCATCCTCCACTGACCTGACGCTGCTCCCCCCCTCCTCCTCCTCCTCCCCTCCACCTATGCCCACCCCCCCCCCCCCGCCGTGCCACGCCCCGCCCCTCTGCAGTCCCCGGCACCCTCCCCTCCCCTGCCAGCGCTCTCCGTCTCCCCCCCGCCCCCTCCCTCCCCCCACGGCTGTGCAGCAAGGTCAGGCGGGTCACCGTGTCCTCATCTGTAATCCGCTGCCATTCGTCAGCAGCCCCAGCCCAGGCTGGAGGAGAGAGAGGAGAGGCAGGCGCTCCGACGAGGGGAGAATGCCCAATTAGGCAGCTGTCACACACACACACACATATACACACACACACAGCTCAGCACAGTAGAACAGAGCAGGAGAGAGCAAGAGAGGAAGGGAGGGAGGGAGGGAGGCTGCAGAATCAGCCTACTGTCCACAGACAGAGACAGAGGGGTGTACATGAATCCTTTCAGCTGTGAGAGTCTGTGTAACAGTGTGGACATGTAGGACTAACACAGTGTGGACTTACACAATATGGACATGTAGGACTGACAGTGTGGACATGTAGGACTACGGTATATAGGACTAAAACAGTGTGGACATGTAGGTCTCACAGTGTGGACATGTAGGACTATGTAGGACTAAAACAGTGGACATGTAGGACTACGTAGGACTACCACAATGTGGACATATAGGACTAACACAGTGTAGGCTAACACAGTATGGACATGTAGGACTAACACAGTGTGGACATGCAGGACTAACACGGTGTGGACATGTAGGACTACGTAGGACTAACACAGTGTGGACTACCACAATGTGGACATGAAGACTAGAAGTTGTGTAACAGGTGCTAGTTGTTGTCTCTGTGTAGCTGTAGCTTTGTAGCAGAGTGAAACTGTGAGCTGCCCCAGACCAGCAGATATGAATGGGTGACACATCCCCTCATTACATCCTATATCACTAAACACATCTGTTTTGAGTAATGGGAAAACTAATCAGCACAAATGATACTGGGCCTAGCGTGGGCCGAGTGTGGGCCTAGTGTGGGCCTAGTATGGGCCTAGTATGGGCCTAGCGTGGGCCGAGTGTGGGCCTAGTGTGGGCCTAGTATGGGCCTAGCGTGGGCCGAGTGTGGGCCTAGTGTGGGCCGGCGTTTGGTAGATTTCTACCTGAGCGGTGCAGGACTGGAGCCTGTACCTGGGATTATTCAGTTCAAGTGGTTTCTCCTTCAATTAGTGTGTGTGTGTGTGTGTGTGTGTGTGCCAGCTGTGTGATGGAACAGGCGTGACCGAACCTCCTGGAGGGGTGGGGGTTGCGGGGTTGGAACAGGTGAGAGAGGGTGGGGGGTGGGGGTGGTGGTTATAGTTAGAGGAGACACTCTCCTTTGGTTCTGCCTTTAATGTCAAAGTTCAGCAGGGTTCAGTGGAGCTTCAAATCCAGCTTTGAGTGGTTAGCGCTCAACAGGATTGCGTCACAAGTGCGAGCGACACTTATCCCACAAATCCTGTCTGAGTAGAAAGTCCAGTTCAGAGGGACTTAGGCTGGATGTCACACAGGATGGTTACACATGTGTCTACAGCCTGGACCACAGGTGTCTGGGCTGAACCCCCCCACTTGTCCCCCATACTACATTACAGCATCCACTAGGTTTTGACTGACACATGAGTCCGGCTCCTCCCCTTCTCTCTCCCACTGTTGTTATAATGACTCAGTGTTTTGTTGGCCAGGTCTCGCAGGACTGGAAGTTCCTAAAGTGCTCTGAAATCTGCAGATTGTAATCTGTGATGTCACATTGATGCATAGCCTGAAGCAGCTCCATTAGCCCGGTTGGACTCACACACCATCTGCCTCCACTTCTACCTCCACCAGGAAGTTTAGATGATGGTGGAGCTATCAGCATCATAATAGATGATGAAACCTGGACTAGCGCAGGCTAACTGTGTTCATTCTAGGCCTGTCAGAACCAACTTTGCCATTTGAACAGAATCAGAATTATTTTAAAAATTAGAACATTCTAAGGGGGAAACTGACGTTCGAATGTGTGCCTTCCGCAACGACGCAACTTAGCATCGCGACATTCCAGGTAGTAAACATGTTGACAAAACATACACTTTTGTTGTTGTTGTTGTGTGCAACGTAGATCTTCAGCTTCAAATTTACGAGCAACGTTTTTTCGGCTGGAGCGGTGCGCCTACATGTTCCCGTGCTACACGCACACTTTTTTTTTTTATCACTTGTGTGCCAATTCGTGGAGAGCGATCGGATCTGTTGCACCACTACTTATAATATTTCAATTTCCCTTCTTTAAGTTTTATATTGAATTGGTAAAACTTAGGTGTGTTGGTGGATTTGGTTGGACCGCCCTCTAGTAGACGCGGAACGTTACAAGTCGTTACAAATACATAAGTGGGTGACGCACCGAACCGAGGCGGCCATGTTGCATCACCATTTTTTTTTTCGTTGAGTGGCAGCGTGACCGTAGGTAACCACGGAAACTCAGCGGAGCTGTCGTCTCGGCCTGTTAAAACTGTCACCACTGTGTAGTGTGAGGAAGGACGGAGGCACCGATGTTGCATTCAGGTGCAGTCAGGCAGACGGCCGTCGGCAAACCAACCGGATGTCATTTTACTCCAGAGAAAGACGGTAAAACGTGGGTCAGGTCAACAATACGACATCACCATGACAACATATTGTCAGGCCTGTATTGTTTTACCTCGTGCTGGTGGACCACTTGTTTACATAGACGCTTGTTTATCCTGTTACATGCAGCGTCTGTTGTCTGTCTGACGTCTGCCCGATTTCACGTGAATGCAACATCAAGAATACGTTCCGATATTTAAAAAAATTACCCAGAAGTTCCTGCAGTGGAAACACGCCTTTTATGAGGTAAACATTTTTTATTTATTTTTTTAAACATTAAAAATTTGAATATAATTTGAAGATTTAACATAAGAAGAGTTAGAAATTAGAATCTGTTTTGGGGGGGAGATCGACAGCCCTAGTTCAATCATTAATAGATTTTATTGGAGTCCTCCAACTGAGAGGTCAGAGGACAGAGGCTACAGTGTGGGCCTCCCCACTCGTGACACTGTGCTGCTGGAGAACACTGTACAGTGAGTGTAGCAGCACACGAGCCCACCCCCGGCTGACCGGTGAACACATCACCACAGTTGTAAACACACACACACAGTCAGTGGCGTTCCACTTTAACTGCTCATCATGTGACCTCATGGTATCTGTGACACTTCCTGTGCTCTAAATGCCCCGATGTGCAGATTTGTCATTTTCATCATTTCAGTTCATCACCTGTGTGACTGAGAGGCGTGAGAAGATATTAAAGACAGCGCTGGAATCCAACTAAACATCTCCACTTCATGTAAAATGTATATATGGCCTGCAGACAATAACAACAGACACATAGAATAAATACATGAGCTTATATAAAAGCCCTCCATGGGATGAAACAGAACAATAACAAGGTGAACGTCCCCGTCACGACAACACTACTGGGTCCTGATGACATTTAAGCACTTCTTTCCTGTGTAGCCTGCTGCCACACGTTCTAACACCAGGTTTCATTAACTGGTGAAATCACAACCCACACTACAGCAGACTGGATCTGGATCTGCCGGTGGAGTGGACTGGTTCTGTCCCTGTAGTCTGGGATCTCACTGGGACGGCTCAGTGGAAACAAGTGGGTTTATTTTTATTTTTAATGTGGGTAAAGCTGACAAATCAGAGGCAGACTGACCCTTTACACTGCCAGGTGAGTCAGCCTTCACCACACTCTTTACACAGCAAACACACATACACACACACACACAGAACAGCTGCCTCTGTGCAAACACTGCAGACACACTGAGCAGGTGTGTGCTCACCTCTGGACAGGTGACAGAAGGCTCGTCCCCATACCAGAATTTCAGTCCATACCAACACCGGTCAATTTCTCCATACTATTTAATACCATGTGAAATATAAAATATATATAAAACAGAATATATATCGCCTACGATAGTATTGTAAATGTTGTTTTGATAATGTGCATATTTACATTATCAAGGATTTAGCCTATACCATCTCAAAAAAGAAAAGGCGCATAGACGGTAAAGGAGAGGTGCATCAAAGTCCTCATTCATCGAATTCGTGCCTCAGAAGCCAATCAGCGAGCAGGATTCAGTCACCATAACACAACATGGTCTCTGAGGCTCAGAGCACCTAGAACCTAAATGTTTTCTCATTTTATGTCTCCACACTGGAGTTTCATTGGGAGTCTCTTGAATGCTTAAGTTTATTATAGAAAATAAACAAGAGCTGTTGTTCCGAATCACTGTGTATCCATGCATCCTGGTAAAAGTACAAAAAAAAAAGTCACATTTTAAAGGTCCAGTGTGTAAACTGGGGGGAGCATGGAGCTATGATGTCTGCTGTTTCCTACTCCTTCTTCTTTCCTTCCTCCTTCTTCTACAAACATGGCGGTGCAAGATGGCGACACTCTCCCTTGCTATATGTATATAAAAGAATAATTATAAGGCTACCAAAACCAAAGAAATGTTATTTTATAGCGATTATAAACTTATACAAATATATTCATGGATAGTATATTCAGATTTTGCCAATAAACCTTGTTAATTAGTACACACTGGACCTTTAAAAGATATTGTCAGACTATTGTTATTTTTTTTGCCCATATCGGCCACTCTTTACTACGGTACTTTATTAAAAAACAACTTCAGCTTCAACAGCTTCTCAAAGAGCAGCAGCGTCATCAGGTAAACAACAGTGTTAAAATGGTAAACATGACTCAACACAAACAGGAAGTGATGTAGTCATTACTGTGTGTCCTTCAAGTAGTTCAACAAGAGAACTCATGTTGTCATTATTCACTTTGAGGCTGTTTTCACACATAGCCTACTGGTGTGGACCACAGGCTCACACTTGTCATGTTCCCATGACGACTGACTGACCAGAAAAAAAAACACACAACACCTCAAGTTTACATGACTCAATCAAACTTGTGGCGTACACCGACCCAGTAGTAGACAGTATCGGTTCTCATGACAACCCCAGTAGAGATGTCACGATTATAGATTTTCTTGGTACGATTACTGTCAGAGAAATAATCATTTTATTACGATTATCACGATTATTGTGCGTTAATACATTTCACAACACTATGAATGTGTAAAATCAAATATAGACAAAATATGACAACTATTACTAATCTCTTAATATAGGACCAGCTATTACTCCCCAGTGGGAAGTGTTTGAAATATTTAAGTCATTGGCATCTATACCAGTATCTGTGCATTTTCCTTTATTTTGGCGCACATCTGCCGATATAGTTCCGACATGGGCCTAATCTTTTTTGGAAAGTGACGGTATTTAGGAATCTTTACGATCAATTAATTGTGGCGTTTAATACCACGACTGACATCCCTAAACCCCGGTGTTGAAGAGGTTACAGGCATGTTGCTGATCCTGAACCCCCATCAGATGCTGTTCCACTGCAGACAGGAGCCCAGAGTTCACGTGTCCTGGTGGGTTTAACCAGGGGAAAAGGGGCTTTAGTGACCACCTGCAGAGGCACTGTAGCTGCTCTGCAACACACACACACACACTACAACACACTCTAACACACAGTCAGCCGGCTGGTCTTAAAAAGGTGGGATTGATTCAAGCTAAAACACAGTTCAGCCGCTGGTTTCCTGTCTCTTTAAATAACTTTAAGACTTTTTTCTTCGCTCTACCTCCCTCCCCGGAGGTTTATCACTATGACTCTTCTCTCTTCCATCGCTCTCTCTCTCACACACACACACACACACACACACAAATACTGCCTGTGTGTGTGTGTGTGTGTGTGACTGGCAACGACAGAGCAGTTAGCCAAGCATCTCTTGGCTCTGTGCAGAGAGAATAAGACACTCTCATTACTGCCCTTTAAAAGCTCTTGCCCTCACAGAATCCACTGTAGCCCCACACACACACACATATATACACACAGACACACAGCGGCTCAGGCAGGCACAGGGAAGATTTTGGGGGAGTTGAAGGCTCCCTCTTTCCCCTCGCAGCTCGGCTCTGTGTGTGTGCATGTCTGTGGTTGATGGCTCTCTGCCCCCACCCACCCCCCACCGCCCCTCCCTGCCCCCCCTTTCCTGTTCCTCTTTAATGTCACTGGGCTGGCTCATATGACCTTGAGCAGCAGCGTTGGCACGGCAAGAGCGAGAGCTGCTTCGCCCGCGGGCGCCCTTGAACTGGATCTGCAAGACAAAAAAAAAAAACCTTCCTGCAGCCTGATAGACATCTCACCCCCCCCACCACCACCACCACCAAACCCCCCCTCAACCATACTCCTCCTTTCTCATCCGCTCTTTTATTCAATCTACGCCACTCCTTATCTGGTCCCTGTGGTGGGAAGAGATTTATCAGGATGCTGCATCTTTAACCTCTCTATCGGCCTCAGATAGAGACACAATTTCAAAATGTCTGACGGGCCTGTGAGGATTTCTGGTTTAAAAACCAACCGCCTCCTTCGCGCAGAGGTGGATGGAGCGCACCTGTAACCAGGAGGAGGAGGAGGAGGAACTTCCGGAGAGTTTGCGGCGCAGGGCTGACCTGTGGCTTCAAAACAAACTCCCTTGCCTACGGTGCATCGCTCCGCCGGCCAATCACAGCTCTCTGACTGAGAGAGAGAGAGGGGTAGGTGGGGGGGGCGGGCGGCGCCTCGGAGCCTGTGTTTTGACAGGTTGTTGGCGACCGGACTGTGATTTCCCCAAAGTAAACAGGGCGGTCCATAGTCCACGGTGGAGCTCGGCACCGTCACAGTGGAATCCACTGGAAAACATGGCAGGCTTTAGCAGCAGCAGTGCGGCGCGCCCAGGTTCAAGTGCCACAGCAAATATTTGCGTCGCCTCGTTCGAGAAGCGATGTGTTGGATATGAGACGTTTAAAGGGATAGTTCAACATTTTTGGCAAATTCGCCTGTTGCCATAATCCCTATAGTCTTAGGACATCTTGTCGGTGCAAGATGTCTTTAGATCGGCGGGGCAGAGACGTGAGCTCTGCACGACACATTGTATTTTAGCCTGTCCCTCATCAAACTCATCAAATACACAATCCAACAACTCCAGAACACTCTCACGGATAAGTTGTGACCTGCACATTCACCACGTTTTTGACGCAGATGCGTCGCCGGAACTAGATTTCCGACACGGCTGCTGGGCGGAGTGATTTCAAAAGCACAAGTAGTTCAGATTGTTTGCTTCATGTGTCATAATGTTACATAATTCTACGTTATTATCTAATAGTGTGGTGAATGTGCAGGTCACAATTTGTCCACAAGAGCGTTTTAGAGTTGTTGGATTGTGTATTTAGTTTGATGAGGGTAACGTGGAAATACCATGAGCCTCCGTTGAGTTAGCTGAGCAGCTTGCATCTCTGCCCCGCTGATCGAAAAACAGCTTGCACCGACAATTAAAGGTAATGAACCTACTGCTATGACTATAGGGATTAATGTGATTTGCCAAAATGTTGAACTATCCCTTTAAATTCACTAGGTCTTTTTCTTTTTGAAGGCAACACATATAGAGTGGGAGGACTGAGCTCGTCCTCACCTCCTACCGCTCCTCTTCATGCCTGACCTTTCACAACTGTAATGTTATCACATGTCACACACAGGCCTGCTGGAAACCATCTGCTAAGGCTGCTCCCTGTCACCGGGAAAAAAAAAAAAAAAAAAAAAAAAAACAGAAACACGGGCAGGTACTGGTTCTGACCGGTTCACTAGTAGTAGTCACACAAACATACACACACAGAATGTACCGCCCACTCAGAGGTTGTTGAGCGACATTAGCTGTGAGCAGCCTCTTCAATTAGTCCTAAGGGGCTTTCTCACAGAGACGTGGAGTTTGGGGGCTAACAATAACATGAGGGCAGAGCAGGAGGAGCAGGAGAAGCAGGAGGAGCCCTCTGCCTCACCCAGGGTCACTGCTAATCCAATCCACCCTCCATGTTTAGCCCAACCTCAGGATATTATGTTCTGTCTGTTAGCATGACACCTTGGCTAATAAGGTTGTTTTTACACACTGTGTTGGGTACGTTACTTTAAAAATGTCATTAGTTATAGGCTAGTTACTCATAAACCTGAGTTACCACATTATAAAACAGAGATTTTCCGAGAACATTTATTCACTCCCAATACTGATTCTGATACTTGTGCTATGGGTGGCTGACAGTAGCCTATTGGGTCACTCGGGTCCAAACACAGCACCAATGGCAGAGCACCATGTTTCCATGACGACAGACAGGGACTCCTAATTGTAAAAATGAAAGGCTTAACTTGCGCAGTAAACAAGTAAACAGGCTAATTTTAGCGCTAGAGTTGGACTAGCTAGCTAGCGAGCTAACTGGTAAACAGATGCACGTGGTATCAGATCGGTGCCTGGACTCCAGTACTTCCCGAATCCGATACCAGTATGAAAAGCATTTCTGATACTGGTATCAGAATCGGAACAACTCTTGAACTATTGCGTTACTTTTTTATAAAATGCTCAAATATGTCAAATTACTTGGATAAAGACGTTTATCTGGAACTAACCAACTCACTCAGTATTCCTCCACGATGGTTAGTTCCAGATTAACGTCTTTTTTCCAACCAGTTGATGGACTGAAACAAATGTGTATAATAACGTACACTTTAATGGGAGTAGCCTATTAGGCTATATTGTAGGGGTGGTATACTGGCAAGGACCTCATGATATGATACGTATCACGATACTTGCGTCACGATACGATACTGCGATATCCAACTTTTGTGATATATTATGATTTGTGATATATTATGATGATCTTATGATAAGATGATATAAACTTCTCACTCTTTACCTCTCTTCAATCATTTTCATTGATGCAAATTAGGCTAACATGTATCTGACAAACTTAACTCGGCTATATTGTAAATGAGGTTACTTCTCAATATATCTCTGAGTTTAAATAAAGGTTATGAAATGAAATGAAATGAACTGTTTAAATTGCATACTAGTTCAAATTAATTAAATACTAATGTGGACTGATGCCCTACTGTAAGTAAAATAAATTAAATATGTAGTTTTACATTTAAATAAAAATTCAATATAACCTTATTATGAGGCTCTGCCATAAAAATAAAAAAAAATCAACTGAAATCTAGTTTTCATATCAGGGAGACGTGTGTGTTAAAATATTAAAAAGACACACCATAGACCCCCCCCACCCCCACCAACATAAGAGCCAAAAAGCAGCCTTGGTTGTGGAGGCACCACAGTGTCCAGGGAGATTCATTACAGGCAGATTTGTTCCACATAGTGAAATATGAGTGAGCTCCACTGCCTGAAAGTTGCACCGCTCCATACACAGACCCCCCGACGCAAGAATAAGCCGCGACTCTTCGGTCTGGAAGGTCTGAGCTCCGAGACGATGGAACCGGCGCGTTCGTCCCCTGCTCCGTCTGAAAGTAGGCCGCCGCCGCGTAATCGATATCAGAAAACGCGCGGCAAGAGCGCTGATTCAACGAGAGCGAAGATAAATAATGACAACTAAAATGTCAGTTACACACACACACACACGCCTGGCTGTGGCACAGATCGTATGCAAATAGGTCATTTCATGTGAATAAGCGGCGGTATTGATCATGTGTAAACCGCAGCAGAAGTTGGTACAGTAAATAACCTGACCTGAATAAAGTGGAGCAAATCTGGCAGAAAGCGCTCTATATTTAGAAAACGGCGGCGTGTGTCAGAGAGGGAAATGTGAAAAGATCCTGTACTTAAAAGCATCAAACACTATTACAGCAGACTGAGGAGGAGGAGGGGAGGGGAGGGGGGCTCCTGCACAACTGTACGGCTCATGTGTGGTGGATGTTGTGTTTTTATTTGAAGTGCTGGGTGGAGAGGAGACCTCGGCGGTGCGAGCTCGGCTTGGGGCGTATAATCTATGGTTCATTTACAGCTTTTCTCCCCAGTATGACAAGCCGTTTACAAGATGTAGCCTCTGCCGCTGACCCAGTTCTGAGTGGCTGCGTCTTTGCGACAAGGCCCTGCCTCCCCATCAGGCCCTGCTCCTCATCTAACTGACGATAACACCGCCACCCTCTGCCTCCATGAACTGTGGGAAAAAAAAATAGGTCGCCCTGACCCACTTTTGTTCTTTTCTTTTTTTCCTTTTTTTCCTCCCCTCCCTAAGATTGTGCAAGTTCTGCAGAGCATGATCGAGGGAGACAGTGAAAACGAGAGGGAGAGAGAGGGGGGAAATAACGGAAGAGCGGAAGTTAAAAAAAGACAGAGGCTCCTCTGTGATGGGTTCCTGCCCTTTAGACCCATGTGATCCTCCGGCCTCTGGATGGAGGCGGCCCCTTATCAGCCAGCCACCTGTGTGTTTAGTCAAACCTCCCACGCCTTGATACAACAACTGCTCCTGACCTGAGACGCCGCCCACAGGCCTCCCGGTCCCGTCTCCGTCCCCCTCTCCTGAGGACGCCTGTCACAAGTCTTACATAACCGGCCTGGCCGCAATTGTTTCAGCTGATTGCAGATATTCTGCATTATGGTTAGAATGGTTTCCATTCGTCTGTATAACAACAGCTGGATGAAACCAACAGAAATGTCATTTCATCGCTGTTTCCTCCTCGTTCTCCATTGTTTGACTGGTCCTCTTTTAGTGACATCATCACGTTGCACCTCCTTCTTCTATTAATTGCACATGAGTGGAGACACAAATTGCTTCATTTTTAATATTCAACCACCAGCATTTCAATAAGCATCTATTGACATCAGTGTCATGGATTTAGCTACAAAGACTAAAGGAAAACTGACATTTTAATTTTAAATTTTAATTTGCTCCAATGTTTAAAGCCAATGAATGACTCTTCTTCAAAAGTAGATTGGAATAATTTAAGTTAAGATAAGCAGCAGCAGACAACAGCAAAGAAATTTATAGCACAGATAATAAATAGCAAATGGCAATAGCAGCAAAAAGAAAGGAGTATTTGTAAGAGAGTATGATTAATGAATAAAAGGAATACGTTTAAGTTTAAAGGGACTATGAGGAGTTTTGGAAAGTGAAGTGTTTTCACACTACATTTCCCATGAGCCTCAGCGCGCACTGTGAAATTCTTGGATGGCGCAAGACAGACGAAAGTGACAACATTTGCCAAGAATGTTTTCGTTGATCAAGAATGAAAGTGGGAGGTTGGAAGATGATCAGATACTGTCGTAGTTCTGACTATAAAGGGCAATTCGGGGGTGTTATTCCCATGACCCGCCGGGCAGCGTCCGGGAAACTGAAAGTAGGAAATGCTGGGCTAGTCGACCACTAAATAATAATAACAAAATAACGATAAAGACAAAAGGATATATTTATCGAAAATGGACCCATTAACAAGAGTGGGTATTGTAGATTCATCCACATTCATATGAGACTTTTTTATAACCAAATACAAACTCCTTGTAGTTCCTTTAATGTTTCCAATCGAATCATGTTTTGTGCTGAGAACAGCTCTGCCATGTGTATTATTAAAGTATCAGAAAAAGACAATTAAATGGTTAACTTCTATATCTGTATAGCAATGAATGGTCAACATAATGTCATGATGGTGACGGCCCCTCTTCTGAGCAGCCATCCCATCACGTCTTACTCAGAATGCTAAATAAGACCCGGCTTCTTGTTTGAACACATACGTGCACCACGCTGCCCCCCCCCTCCCCCTACTGTCATCCGACACCTGCCGAGCTTTGACATGTCATCTATCCAGAGAAGTTACGACCCATGGGTGGGTGGTGGTGGGTGGTGGGTGGGGGGGTGGCTGAGCCTGGAGCTGCCCCGATGCCCACTGCTTACGTGACACCCCCCCCCCCCCCCCCTCCCTCTCTGTGCCTGTGTTGGTCAGGACTTCACATGACACATGTGGGATCACGCATGGCGTTCTCATGCAAACCCTGGGCTCATTAATACGTGCTGCGGTGCTGTGGTGCTCTCCCTCTGTAATCCCTCCTCACATCACTCCCCTGCCCCTGCCCCCCCTCCCCTCCCTCCTTCATTCATTCATTTACAAAACCGGACCATTTGTTCAGCGTTTGATCTCCTGTGTGTGTGATACCTCATCAGTGCACACCTTTGACTGCTCATTTAAATATTCATGCGCCCAGCCAAAAGTCACCACTCATTGCTCACCGGTGCCGCCCGTGTCGCCTAGCAACCTTTGTTTAGCTCTCCCGTTGGAGAGCTATTTTTGTGGGACCTTTAAAAGAGACTTTCTAGCTGATACGTTTTCACAGCGGGTAGAACTGGCTCTGCTGCGCGTTGTTATTATGACTTCACCGTCTCTGGAGCCACAGCCCTGAGTGCTGGACGTCTGTTTTTTACACAGGTTACATGAACCTATCACGGCCAAACGTCTGCATGTGGCTTGTCAGGGATGGGTTGAATTTTTTTTTTTTTTAGATCTTTTCAGATCTTCATTTGAAAGATCTGATATTGATCCATAAAATCCTTTGATCAATCTTTTAACATGTCACTTCCTGTATCCTCTGTTAGTCTCGCGAGATCTGCACGATTGTGCGAGACCGACCGACTGGATTTGTGACGACGCTGCATGGACTGCAGTACTTGAATTATCACAGGACTGTACCCAAGAGTTGATTGTTTACTTCTGGAGTGGGTCATGTTAAATAAATGTGCAATAATGTAACTCAGGGCTTCAGACAGTGAGACAAGTGCAAGTTTGTTCATTATATAACAGAGTTACTGTAAATATGTTTAATGGCTCCTTACAATTTTTAAAAGGTTTTGTTAACATTTTCTTTGTTATTTTATCCTCCTAATTATCTTATCTGTAGTTTTTATTCTATTCTATTGGAGCTGCTGTGACACAATCACTTCCTGCAAAGGAATAATAAAGTTCTATTCTATTCACAAAAAAATGTATACGTGCAACCGGTAAATTTTGCAGTTTTTTTCCCCTTTTCTTTTTTTCAACACTGGTGAAACGTGGAAGGGGCGACTCAAAGAATCTGGAATCTGTCATAACAGGTGTCAGGCCGATGTGTGTGAGGATCATGAACTAAAAGGAAATGTGAATATTTGCTTTGCAAGTTGATTTAGGGTGTGCGTACCCTACATTTTCTGATTACACTAAAATTTTAACTCCTTGTAAAAATCCTTGTAATCCAGAGCTCTGTAACTGCTTTTGGGTCCATTTCTAATGTAAACATTCATATTTTCAATAAAGAAGCAGGTGCAAGAGTTCCATCCTTGTATAATCTGCAGCATTAGTTCTGTGTCTATCTCTTTCATAACCAAGCAAAATGGTATTAAAATTGAAATCCCTAAATATTGAATCGGATCTGATCTGGAATGGATTCAGTGAATCAGCAGTGACACCCAGCCCCTGCTACGTGTGTATGGACACTGGTTTGCATCAGGAGGTTTTACCTGATGCTAAACTCTGCACGGCGCCGCGTTAAGCCCCTGCGTCGGCCGGCGGCTCCGAGACACGAGTCACGAAGACCACAGCTCCGCTTTCTCCCAGCGCCGCCACCGCCACATGACCTACAACCACGCCTGACCTCCGGCACACGTGTGTGCGAAAGCGCAGAAAACCGAGTTCGCAGACGGAGAAAATGGCCGTTGGAGAAAAAAAAAAAAAGTAGAATTGGGTGTCAGGTCTATTTATTGTGCCGGGGCTGCTAGAGATTCTAGTTCCTGTGACTGTGGGGTGGATGTAGGTCAAGCCTCGCCTCCTCATAAGCACCAAGGTCAACGCTGAATGGAAGGGAAGGTGGCTTAGAGAGGGAGAGACAGAGAGAGAGGGAGACAGAGAGAGAGAGAGAGAGAGAGAGAGAGAGAGAGAGAGAGAGAGAGAGAGAGAGAGAGAGAGGGAGAGACAGAGAGAGAGAGGGAGAGAGAGAGAGAGAGAGAGAGAGAGAGAGAGAGAGAGAGAGAGGCCCTGGATAAAAACATTGGTCTGGCTCCTGTGCCAGCACCGGCCCCTGACGTGTACACACAGTTACACAAGAACACAGCTCCTCTGTGCTGTCCCTAGGTCTAGGTGTGTGTGTGTGTGTGTGCGGGTGTTAAGAAAATAAGATCATTCATGTTATACAAGCCTTACTGTTGGTACACATGTATAACAGCCTGCTCTGGTGTGTGTGTGTGTGTGTGTGTGTGTAGTCTGGTGTGGTTCCTCCTCTCTCCCTGCAGCACATGATCATCACTGTATTTAAAGGTGAAGGTGGTTGAATAAGCCTGTGTTCCAACACACAGCACTCTGCTCTCTACACCGTCTGCCACTGAGGATGAGGTGTCTCCTCATAGACCAGCTCAGCCAATCAACAGCTTCAGTTTCCTGTTACCTCTGATTTCATTCATTTGTCATCAGTTGACAAAACCCTTGTGCTGAATTTGATTTGGTTTTAATTTTGATTCACTAAACCAGGACTGTCCTGCTCTCTGGAGATGAAACCGATACTGGTTTTACACGATATGACAGTAGAGATGTTAATATTATCATTTATTTATCAGTTATCACTATAACCATGACCAGTTACCATGGGTAACTAGTAGAGTTGTCACCATACCAGAATTTCAAACTCGATATCGATTGCCAGGAGAATACTCGATATCATTTTCGATACTATGGGTGAAAAAGATGAATTGTCATTGCTGGTTGGTATTTCATTTTTAAGGAATTTCATTTTGCACCACCACAAATAAGCTAAAACTATTTTGACAACTGACATGTTGTGTTAAACTTATGGGCTAATATATATATATATATATATACACATGTCATGTGTCCACAAACATACTCTATATGAACTAATATACACTTGTTTAATGTATATAACCTACCTTGTAATGTTAAGTTTGTATGTTTTTTTTTTTCAAAACAACAATTCATAACACTAGATAGAGAATTAATTAACTGTTTACTTGTTCTTTGTTCGTTCTCCATATCTAACCAAAACACTTCAAATCTTATCAGTCTAATAACAGAAATAATATAATGAGCAAATAAATACAAGTTGTATTTATGTTTTTCATAGTTTCACACATGAGCTCCTTCCAATCAGATGTTCAGCACCACGGCGATGGAACCGGACCAAAACCAATGGACACAGTAGAGAAGTTTGCTGCAGATACGAGACAGCAACAGGTCACAAATAGAGTCAATGTTCTGAGCTGCTCTGTGGGGAAAATGAATCCAGCATTTATCTCTATGGGGGGACAGAGTGGTTGATAAGCTCTGATCACTGGGAGCTGCTGTCTGCTGGAGGAGCCATCTCCTCTCTGCACCGTCTCTGGTGTCGGTGAAAACGTGGCAGAGGGCAGTGACAGTCTTTTTAACCCTTCTAAAACCTTCTCACACCGCTTCATAACAGCACGTTTTCTCCTAGATTTCTGAATAACACCTACTGAAAAAACCTCCGCCGACTGCTTTTACACTGTTCAACCAGTTTGCCTTTCCGCTCCAAGCCGTGTGACGAGACCACAGAGCTCCCACACAGACAGAGTGAACTGTAACTAACTGTAACGTTTCCACATGAGATGCTTCAGTCGGCCATTGTGTTTTTAAAAAGAGCTGCAGCTACTGTTGGATTTTAACAATCGGGATTATTTTAGACACTGTGATCGTTATACTAAATGTAATGACTAGATGTTTAAAGATACAAATATTGTTAATTTAACTTCAAGGTAATATTAACAATACACAGAGTATTGTTTTATAAGCAAGGGTTCTATATTGACACTGTAAGGGTATGACAGTGCACAGAACATGGAGAAATCACCATCAGAAATAGCCTACTACTTTCTTTCTTTAAAAGAAAAAGATAATTAAAAAAAAGAAATACTACTTGATGCACTCAGCCTGTATTCAGACCATCAGGATCAGGATCAGTCTGGCTGTGACATCACAACAGCTCTGTCATCTCTCTCATGCCAAGCCAAGCCCCACACACCTGGACCCAGGATTCACTTTCTCTAAGTGTTTACCTGAGATGTGCTAGATTTTGTATTGCATCATGCAGAAAAGAGGCTCAGGGCCTCTGGTGACTGGCTCACCCATCTGTTACTCCAGCTCCAGAGAGAGAAGCACAAGAAGACTTTGGTTCTTTAAACCACAAACATCCACTGTTAACCAATTTATTGTAGAGTTCCAGTGGCATTTTTCTTTCTTTCCTGTTTATTGAAATAATCATTTTTGAATAATATGAATTATTGGCGGATTATGACCACAACTGAAAATTATTCACCCAGTTACTATAAATTCTACATTTTAAGCGTGCATGTGTGTCTTATTTTGAAGGAATAAATCAGTGACATGTAACACACACACACTCTTCGGGGATAAATATTTGTCAGGACACAAGGTTGACTAATCTGAAATAAATAAATAAAGGCAACAATGAAAATTGCTTCCATGTGAAGTGTCAACACAGTTTTATTCTGTAATATTATCATACACCTCCTGTTGAGGCAGTCATGCTCATCAGTTAGCAATGGAACAGAGCTAACAGTTAGCTTAGCAAGCTAATAGGCGAAGGCGGTATGCAATTGCAAAAACTACATTAGTGACGTCAAACAGTGGAGAGTAGTGATGTCATACAAAAGACTGTGTTCATGATGGAAAATCAAAACCTGTGTTTGAGCTGTGTCTGCATCATGAGTGAAAACAACATGCTAGCATGCTAACAATGTTGTGCCAAAGTTGTTAAAAATTTTTGTCAACTGATGCCATGTTTTTTTCATGAGCGTGACAACTTGATTTTACTGGGGAGTGCTGTAGCCTACAGTATAAATGTATGACATGACACGCTGTCCTATAGCTCCTTTGCTTCAGTGAAAATACCTAGCTGCCCACAAAGCTAGCCCTTACGACACTGATCAACTTCCACTAATGTTCCCAGTGAATCTAATGACCTTTTGACCTGTTTAAATGAATGAATGCTTGCTAGCTAGCTTATCATCTTAGGATGTAGGCTTAGCATTTTATAGCTAGCTTGTTAGCTATTAAAATGCCATATCACTATCACATAACCAATATATTTAACCACAGAGCCGCTACCCAACACCATGATGAAGCTGACCTCTGAATGATGTTTGAGTCTAATTCATAACTGTACAGTAGCCTAGGCTGTTACTGATTACATGATGTCCACAACAAGCACAAGGTATACCTCTGTTCTCCATGTCCATCCAGTCTGCTACAGGAAGTAGTCTGGATCCATCAGACATATCAGGCACATTGTAGACTAAGTATTAACCCATTTGTATGTTATTTCCCGGTTATCTGGGAAGGACAACTCACACCAACACTTAGACTT
Organism: Trachurus trachurus; assembly: GCF_905171665.1. Taxonomy (NCBI): domain Eukaryota; kingdom Metazoa; phylum Chordata; class Actinopteri; order Carangiformes; family Carangidae; genus Trachurus; species Trachurus trachurus. The sequence goes on from NC_139903.1 coordinate 29,457,222, forward strand.
ATGTAACATTTCAGTTTCAACTGCAAACCTTGGGATGTCTGTTTTGAAACCTGAAGTGTCCTATTTTACCCAGTAAGGCTTTTTTCTTTCTTTTTTCTTTTTAAATAATGAAAGTCAAATAGCCTAGCTCCCATTAGCCTAGCCATGGCACACTTCAGTCATGTGGCCTCCTCAGAAACCCTAACCCCCTAAAGCACAAAGCAGCAGACTGAACAAGGGCCTATCAGAACTGTATATTCTGTGTGTGTTTTTTATATGACTTTAATCACAGGCTCCAGTCTCAGAGTCCATAGTGTTTGAGTAGACCTGAGGGCGGCATCAGTGGTCCTCGGTGACACTGCTACGAGTCACCACCACCCAGAGAGAACTTGTGCAGTCCTGGAGTGAAGAGGTGGAGGTGAGGTTTGGTGAGGTAAGCTGTCCTTAATGACTCACCAACATGCTCACAGTCCACAACAGAAATATCACTGTCCATGTTTCACACTGTTCAACTGTTGGTGCTCAGGTTGCTGCTCTACTCAAGTGGTTTTCAGCCAAGTGGTACAAAGTACACACTCTCTGTAGTTGCTGATGTCATAATTTTAGGTTTTAACATTAATAATATATGATATACAAATATAGCCATTTATAACATACATATTTTTTCAAAAACTGAACTGTAGCCTAAGTTTAGGGAGGAAGTTTGAGTGAGAAGAGAGAATTAAAGGTTTGTCTAAATAAACGGACAGCTTGGTCAGTTGCTAAAAGACAATGGGCAAAACAATTGTACTCCACATTTACTCTAAGGCAATGGTTCTCAAAGTGGGGTCCTTGAGAGGGTCCAACGGGGTCCCCAACTTTTTTTCAAAATTTTATAATTTCTTTTTTACAGAAATATTACAATTTTTTCAAGAAATAAAAAAATTCACGCCATTGGCAGTAATTTGAACGTATATTGACAAAAAAAAAGTAACGTTATTCAGTCTCTTAACAAATATTTGTGTATTTCTGGTGTTTGCTTCAAAATTTTGTCCAATGGAGGTCCGTGGTCTAATTTGTATCAATTGAGGGGTCCTTGATGTGAAAAAGTTTGAGAACCACTGCTTTAAGTTCAGTTGCCACATATAGCCTATTTTATTCCTGTGGAGGTAAATGATATTGAGTTTGAGTCCATTTTTAATCAAACAATTGTATAAAATAAATAGGCTAAATATTGACCATCAAATGCAGATTTTTCATAGTCAATAAGTTATTCCAATGAGTTGGTATTTTAATGTCGGTACTCAGAAAGTCATGTAACATGAACTCTAAATATTTCAACTCAGATATAGTCAAACTTCTGAGTTTATTATCACAAAAACTGGTTGACACAGTTTAGTTGTGCTGACCTATTGGCGGTTACAGTGTATCTTCTTGTAGTACAACACTTAAAATAACACATATTGTAATGTATTACACCTCTTAAAACAGTTGCTAATATTACAAGACCACCCTGGAGTTTCTGGAAGAGACTAAACCAGCTGCGTTGTGTGATAACACACACCTAGGAGAGATGATGATGTATGATGAAGAGCCTGAGGGAAACAGTGCCTCCCTGTGATTGTCTAGTTACAATATGAATCTACTGAGGGCAGGGCACGGCTAAATATTCTGGGAGTGAGGAGTGATCGTCCTTGACCAGTGTTTGGCTCCTCGTACGGGTTTTTTCGCTAAGTCTGCCGGGGTCTCTGCTTTTACCCAGTCATCTGATAAACATGTCCCAGCACAGAGGGGCTTGTACAGAGAGGACAGTGAGACAGCTGGAGGAGGAGAGAACGAAGGCAACTGTAACAACAGGGAATCTTTCGCAGCCAGCTCACTCCGGACGTGAATCACCCTGGATACGAGGCGACCTTTCCGTGACACGCGCTGGTATCGGCGATTGAGAATTGAGAAGATGACTAAACCTTGCTGGGTTTGTCACGCCGGTTGCGGGGGGGGGGGGTGGTGGTGGATGGAAACGTTCCCTACATTCAGACGAGGGCAGGGATCAGCAGCACATCGCCGTCTGACACGACCTCCACCCTCTGTGACCTTGGAGCGATTACCCAACTGAATGACAGCCCCGTGCAGCTGCAAGGCAGGCAGGCCACAGTCCCCGCCCCCCCCTTCCTCCTCATCCTCGTAGACATACAAGGTCGGGAGCGAGGGTAAAAGGGGAGGAGGAGTGGAGGAGGAGGAGGGGGGGGGGTGAGGCTGGGTGAAGGGTGTCACATGATTGGATCTCCTTCTGGAGAGTTACTTAAAAAGCCTCCTCAGCAATCAGGTCAAGGTCGTGCTCTAGCCTTGATGCCAAAAGAAAAGAGAGACGTGTGTGTGTGTGTGAGTGTGTGTGAGAGTGCACAAAGACATGACAGAGGAGGAGGAGGAGTGACAACGCTCTCCTCTAAACGTTCAGCAGGCCCTGGCTCCTTGATAACTTGAAAACACAAGCTATGATTCTATTAGCTGTATTAATCTTCCTGCTTAGTGGACACTTTTTTATTCAAAGTCACTTACGCGATTATCGCTCGTGCACATCTCTTTCCCCATCTCTGCAGCTGCTTATTTACTGGAGGAATCCAGGTTAATTGCCTTTGCTCAAGGGCAGAGGGGTGAGCGTGAGTATGAGCCAGCAATCTCCTGGTCACCAGTCCATTCTGCCTAAGTAATAGGTCATGTGGCTGCCTCCAGTCATCGGCCCCGCTGCTCTCCATCTTCTCTCTCAAATGGTCCTCTGTGCTACTGGGAGCCTTCTAACACAGTTATGAGAAAGCTGCACTCCTGAACCGCAGCGTTTCAGCGCGTTTAGTCTGCTCTAGTAAGGATGGACTGAATAACGCCACCTCACTAATGGATTTACAAGTGAGCCGAGGGGTCGCAGAAGGACGCCGTGTTTCAGGGATTCAGCAGGCCGCTGGGTTCCTGCCAGACGTCGTAGGAGCGACTTCATTTCTTTATTTTAGAGACGTGCTACTTCTTCAGTTGCCTTGTTAACAGATATTTATTAAGACCGTGATGAGTCATTCGTGCATTCATTGATAAATTTAAAATGGAGCGAACAGGATGTGATGTCAGAGCCATTACGAGGTCAGTCTTTATGCATCTCAGACACACTGAGGACTACGGGTGTGTAGTGGCGAAAATCTGCCCATATGGTACCACATAGGGATGTCATGATTACTTGTTTTCACAATGAATCGCGGTATTAAACGCCACGGTCGATCAACTGTAAACATTCCTCAATACTGTCAATCCCCCAAAAAAGATAATGTCTGAACCATACAGGCAAATGAGCACAACTCGCATGGGACGGAAACAAAGTCACACAACAATCGTATGTGCAACTTTGTTTTCGTTCCATGCGGGTTGCAGAACAGAGACGTGCCCTAATGGAGCGAGACTCATTCCCTCCAAACTAACGTATCAAGTTGATAACGGCTGGTACACATGCCGCTAAAAAGTAACAAACAAAGGAAGAAATAGGCCTACATCTTATATGCATAACCACTTGCAGGACCTCGCCCACCTGGCTTCGTACGCCATAGGAAAGGTCAATGCATAGTAACTGGGTTAAAATACGCTAATGTCAATTTACCTAACATAACGGTCATTTTTAAGAAAAAAAAACATTAAAAGGGACAACGAGGAGTTTTGGAAAGCGACGTGTTTTCACACTACATTTCCCATGAGCCTATGCGCGCACGGTGAAATTCTTGGACCGGCGCAAGACGGACAAAAGCGAAAACATTTGCCAAAAATGTTTTCATTAATCAAGAACATAAGTCGGAGGTTCGAAGACAATCAGATTCCGTCGTAGTTCTGACCATAAAAAGCGATTCTGCTGCGTTATTCCCATGACCCGCCGGGCAGCATACGCAAAACCGGAAATGCTGGGTGAGTCAACCACTAAATAATAACAAAATAACGATAAAGACAAGAGACTCTTTTATAACCAAAGGCAAACTTTTCGGGGTCTCTAATAATAAATAAACTTAAACATTTGGTATAATGAACAAACATTTCTCCTGGGGGATTTATAATTTGTCCTATATTAGCCTAATAGATACTTAAAATATTTTGTAAAGGTACTTTATTTGACATGAGGGATTCAGGAACATGCCTTTATTGAAAACCTGGGGTAATCCGTCTGACTCTACTCTCTACGGCTACCCGAGCAGGTTCCCCTGTTGCCCAGCAACACTTCGGCTTATAACTAGAAACCCCCCCCCCCCCCCCCCCCAAAAAAAAAAAAAGTTACACAATTACAGTTCAAGCCAAAAGAGGATTTGGGGTCATCATCAGCAACTTCCATCTAACGTCTTTCAGACACGGGTCCGACAGAATGAGGAAGTGGGGAAACCCCCCCACCCCCGACTCCAACGTTTTCCCACACATCCTGCAGCGGTGACAGCCTGCCGGGGGCTCACAGGGTTACAACACAACTCAACCCAAACCCCGACACCAAAGTTACATTTTGCCTGAAAAACTTCACCCTTTTTCCCTGGAACTCTGTCTGAGGGACACGACCTCGCTGCCTACACTTAATATACATCGCCCTGCTCCCTCTCCTCCTCCCTCCCTCCCTTCCTCCCTCCGCCTGTCGTCCTGTGCAATATACCCATCACTCATTCATAAATTCTGAAAACTCCTTTTTAGTTAATTGACTGAGAAAATTTAATTTCAAATGAAAGCTTTTAAAAGAGAAAGACATAATTAAGTTGCAGGGATCTCTCTGTGCCCCATCCTCGTCCAGGGTGGTGGGAGATGGGAGGAGGAGGAGTGAGGAGAGGGGGGGGGGGGGCAGAGAGGGGACATGTGCTGTGAGGTGTGCAGCCCTGCACTGCACTGCACTGCTCCGTGTCAGGCGAAGTCATACACCCATGTTTAAAGCAGAGCGTTACATAAAGCCTCCCCCCTCTCTCTCTCTCTCTCTCTCTCTCTCTCTCTCTCTCTGCACGGGCTTACTGCACCAGACGCTGTGTCCTTGCCTGGGCTGCTCAAGGTTCCCAAAAGGACAGGCTGCTAAGAAGTTGGGAAGGACGGGGCCCTGTGATAGAGGGAGGGGAGGGGACGGGAGGGGAGGGGGGAGAGAGTGAGAGAGCGAGCTGCTGCCTGTGACAGCCTTGGACTTTGAATTCAACGCCAGACGAGCTCATGCATCAATCCCTCAACTCGCAAAAGACAAGCCGCTAACCTTGACGGGGGCCGGAGACTCTTCAGGAATGAGCGGCATTTTCACTTAGCCCCCGTCTCCTTCCTGCACCGCTGCCACATAACCTGCTTAAAATAAGACACAGTTGAATAACAGCTGACCTGTCGGTGGACTTTGTGACCTATTGTTCTAGCCCTCAACCCTTAGGCCCTTTCAGACCCGTGTCAGGGACATATGCGATGATACGGGGAAGGCTACAGAAATAGCCGCCTGGCGCGGTAGGTGCAGGCTTGGGGGGGGGGGGGGGGGGGGGGACTGGTCTGTCTGAAGTAAGGCTCAAGTAAATCCATGTTTGCCATGATCCCCGGGATCAAGCGCTGTATTATCACAGCTGAGCGAAACAACGGCTACAAACATGCAGGGACTGAGCCGACATTTTTGTCTTTTACCCAGACTCTCCATCACAGGTTGTGTATGCTTGTCTGCCCGTCCTCGCATTCCCCTTGCAACCACACACACACACACACTCTGTCAGGCATGTGACATTGGCCCTGCTTGTGGTAAAGCAGAGACCTTCCCCTTCGTCTAACTGCAGCATCCTGGCAGCGCTGGCCGCGGTGGGCAAACCTTTCCTGCTGCACCTCCACCGCCCCGGGGCAACCGCTCTGCTACAGGAGCAGGAGAGAGAGTCACTTGCACTCCACTCCACTGCTGTGACCACACCAGCCAGGCCATAGGGGGGGTTGGGAGGTGGGAAAGGGAGTCGGCTCCTCGCGCGTTACCTAGGAGGTGTGCTGCTCTGCTGCGCCTTCAAGGACCAGGAGTGGGTGCAGAGGTGTTAGCCACCTTACCACCACATTAAGCACCCTGCTCATAGACAGTATGTTTACATGGCACCTGAAAACACAAAGTATGGCCTTAATCCGTCTGCAACTGGACAACTGAAGTGCATGTAAACACGTTAGTCCAACTGAGACTAGACTTCTCCAGATCTGACTAAAACTCCCAGATGATGCGCCTTAACCTGACTGATACTGGACAATGCATTTCCACATGCTCCTCAACAGTAGACGACACAAGGTATAGCATAGAAGAAACACTGTTCTTGTAACCCTCCAATAGCGTACAGTGTTCTCATCTGCCTCGCGAAATCGCTATGACGAACGAAGGATAGCGAGCAGTAGAGCTGTTCCAATTCTGATACCAGTATCAGAAATCGGTATTGGTCAGTATTGGAGTCCAGGCACCGATCCAATACCGAGTGTATTAGCTCCGTTAGCGCAGCTACAATCCAGCTGGAGCAATCCGTATAAAACAAAATGAGCAGCGCTACAAATAAACCACATACTTGTGTATGGCATACGTGCGTCTCCATCCAAGTTTATTTTTACAATCTGGAGTCATGTAAACATGACGTACCGCACGTCTTTTTCCGGTCAGTCGTCATGGAAACATAACGCTCTGCCAGTGGTGCGTTCAGACGCACTTTTCTGCTTTGTTTATCACTGCCCGTCTCTGTTGCCTTGCTGTATGTCTGAATAGCTGTGATTTTTGTGCTGTTGCCCCTCCAACCAATCCTTTTTCTTTCACAGCCCATTTCCCCCCAGCTTGTGTTTTTTGTCAGGCCATCACAATAAGAACTTGTTCTTAATGATCTGCCTGGTTAAATAAAGGTTAAATTAAAAAAATAGATAAAAAACGTGTGTATGAGCTGAAAAGTGAAACAATGCATCACTACCAGTATGTGTGAAAACACTCACTGTGGCTGCACTTAAGTGTTTTTTCATGAATTGTTATTTATTCTATATTTGTTCGTTTTCAGTCATGTCTGACTGTGTCAAACTAGACAAGAAAAGTTACATGTCTTTCTTTTGCTGTATTCATTACTGTTTACAAGGGGTTTAACCTGAACCAAGCCTTACAACAATAGTAAACATGTCACAACCATGCAGGCCTAGGAGTATGACATACACACAGTATGATTTTTTATAACACACTGATCAGTACTAAGTATTAGTAGTATTAGCCAATACCCACAGCACAAGTATCAGAACATCTCTAGATGTAATAGGTCAACGGGTACATATCAACCCACTGAAATCACACACATCGCCTGACATATTTCCATCAACTATTTGATTTTTCCCTGTTGCATGTAAACTTAGACATGGACAGAATTCGCCCAACTCTAGCTGTGAGCAGAGCTCGACGTAGCTGTGCATGTCAACGCACCGAGCGGGGCCTCCGCAGCTGTTCACACGCTTCATACGGGCAACATGTCATTTATCTGACCCCGCAGCATCTCTGCCTCTCTCTCTCTCTCTCAGGCTACTTCATATTCCCCGAGCTGGTTTCAGCAAAGTCTAAATAATTCACAGCTATTGCAATCAGCAGCGATCAATCAGTGGCGATAATTGAGGGGCCCTGTCATTGCGCCAAGGCCAAGGTGAAAGCGTGAAGGAGGAGGGGTGAGAGTTGGAGGTGAGGGTGGAAGGAGGAGGGGGGGGAGTCATTCAACAGATTAGCTCTGGCTATAGCTGCAGCTCTCGGGGGTTTGCGGCGGAGGCGTCCATCTTTCTTCCACGCCTTCTCGCCATCCCAGCCCTGCATCCAGGAGCGCAGGCAGGCAGGCACAGCAGTTCCTGCCTCGTCATCACAATGAGTCCCATTCAGTGTGGTTGCCTTTGAATGAGATAGTGCTGCTGTAACAGAGGCCTGGCTGGAGGAGCCGTCCTGTGAGCAGGCTCAGTGGGAGGGAGCTCAAACAGCAGAAAGCACAACTCACCCAGCTTCACCCTCAAACTCACTGACATTAAACACTCTGATCTGACCAACCACAAACATGCTATATTCTAATCATCAAAGTGAACTGATACTGATTGGCTGGTCTGACCGAATCAAAACTGGCCACAGTGAGGAGAGCAGTTACTCAGTCCTGTTGCACAAGAGGTTTAAAATCTAAACCTGACCGTGTTTGTCGTCCCTGTTGTGGATTGTAGCATCAGAGGATAAATATGTGGGCTAAACATTAAGGATGACCGATTTATCATATTTTCATTGTCATCGCAATATGAACATGTGCGCTTAACGCATCGTTTTTTTAAAATGTGACAAGTAAGTAGAGGGTTAAATTAACGTTATTTTTAACTGATTGATTATTAATATGCAATTTTTTCTATAAAAGTATGTTCAATGTATTTTTTTATATTATTCTATTCAGTGTTTGAGGATACGTGTTAAAACAGAAAGACCCAGATATGCACACTTATATTTGCTTATTTATCGGAGGTCACATCGTCATTACAATATTGAACAGTGTCATCGCACATCTTACTCATATCCCACAGGCCTACTAAACATATAAATTATGGTCTTGATGTTTGTATGTTAGTGACCAATAAACATCTCTCCTGCCCCTCAATGAAAACAATCTACAACAGAGCCTGATAATAGTAACTCATTGTTATCAGTACTGTTTATATGTATCTTGTAGCTAGGACAACTTTATGCACTTGTCCCATCGCGGTCTGAAGACATGATGCTGAGTTGTGTGTGTGTGTGATACGCGTGTGTGTTTGTGTGTAGACATATCAGATGTTGAATAGCAGCTCTGTTATTAGAACAAAGTGTCCACTGATAAACTACACTGTAAAATTATTTGGCCTAATTCACGTCGCACACAGACATCACAGGGCTCAGATCAGTAGGTGAACGAGCCCTGTGATCCACTGCAGGTCTCCCGGTTTGATTCCGCCACCGGGGCCGCCGTGGTCCCGGCTCCTCCTCAACAAACTAACTGTCACCGTGCCCTTGAACAATGTTCAGTGGCCAAGAACACCAGAGCTGGGCAGCTCCCAGATCTATTATGAATCAGAAACTGCAGTAAACGCACAAATCTTGTTTGTGTAGATTGCACATTAGTTTTGTTTATTTGTGAAGAAGAAAAAAAGGCGAGGATGTCGAGACGACGGCCTCGGAGTCTCCTGACGGTGTGACTGACAGACTCACAGACAAGCTGAGCTGGCGCAGGCCTGGTGGTTGGAGCGGGCATGTGCTTCTGTATCTGAGGCATCATCTGAACACAAATACACAACTACATCAAACCAGTCAAGAACAACAAGCTGCGTGATAGGATAAGATAGAAGATGAAGCTTGATTCAGCAGCTGGGTGGACAGACTGAGAAGAAACAAACTGACAGAAGTCAGTATCCGTATCGGAGGTGTGATATGTAAATTAGTCAGTAGGTCTAGTGAATAGAAAGACAGAAACAAGAAGAAGAGGGAGGATCCAGTTACAGTAATACACAACCACTGTGAGCAGATATAGCAGCGTTAGGGGAATTCAGTTTCCATGTGACAAAAAGCCTCATCTATAAATAAAAATGAAATAAAACATGCAGAGAGCACTAGAGCACACCTGCATGAATGTGTACACACACACACACACACACACACACGTCAAAACATGCCACTTGAATACAGCAGCAGTGGTGTTATGATGGCAGATAAGACCGTGTGTCCTTAGAGGCAGCTGGTTCACAAGAGTGCAGGGTGCAGAGTTCAATCTTGTGACTGTTTAGCAGCACCAATATTATTTGCATGTGGACATTTGAATGTCCTGAATGTCACGGGCTCGTGCCCATCAGTCAGCAGCTCCCTGGACTTCAGCAGACGGCTCAGTCAAATCCAGCTGCATCCAGCCCCCCCTCGAAATAATAAAGTGCCACCTCGGCGGCAGGCAGACAGACGTACTGTTGGAAGTTCAGGTCGGATAATTAGGGAGCTTAAATGTTGGACAAAAGAAAGGCTAAAAGACAAGAGCCCAGTATTCAGAAGGCTTTAAAAACTTTAACTTCTCTTTGAAAACAATGACCCTAAAAAAAAACACACACAGGCTGTTATTGGGAGCTGTGTCAGCCTGGACTGAAGACACGCTCACCCTGCCCTCCTGTTGGAACTCACAGCAAACTTCAGCCCGTGACCTTTGGCCTTCATGCCGGGTGCGAAGTCCAGTGAAGCAACAGGACATTTCAGGAAATGGAACACCTACGCAACAAAAAAAGAAAAAGGGGCCATTCACAAAGCTTCCCTGGCACTGACTGGAAAAAAACATCCCAGAGTCTTTGAACTCATCAAAACATTATCTGACACGATGACACCGTGACGTGACAGGCTGCAGCTAACCAGCTCCAACACGCCGCTGCTCCCTCGGCCTGCACTCTGAACCAGATCCAAACCTGGAGGAACAGCCTGCTGTTTTTAGGATGGCGGGGTGGGGACAGACTAATATGTGGCTCGCTGCCCGAGCCATGACTTCACCTAGACGCTGTACACATGCAGCAGGTGGTCATGGGAGGTAAAACACTGTAAATGAAGACACAGACACGAGTTATATAAAGGAAGATCTGGAATCGGCTTCTCCGCGCCGTCTCGTCAGAATTAGCATATGAATTCTGAGGTTCAAAAACATGTTTTGTGAGCTCGCACCTTCACCTTCGACCTTTGACTATCAAACTCTAATCAGTTCATCCTTGAGTCTGTGTGAACATCTGTGCCAGATGTAGACCTGATGAAATCCCCCTCCAGGCTCCCTCTGATATATCACTTTCACAAGAGTGGGAAACATGCGAGGTCACGGCAACCTCGACCTTTAAACCGCCGGAATCTAATCAATTCATCCTGGGGTCCGACGTTGAGCCGGCCAACGTTTTTCGGGGGGCCCATATTTGAAGAAACCCCCCCCACACCACCCACCCCCCGATGGCTTTCCTGAGGTGCTGCCCTCACACCGGCGTGGGCACAGACAGACAGACAGGAGGTCAGTCAGAGCGAGCGTTGACCACCACAATCTAATCGCTTCATCCTGGAGACTGGGTGAAGGTTTGTGCCAAGTCTGGAGAAATCCCTTGAAGGCCGTGTTGCATTCAGGAACACAAGAGGAGAAGGAGGAGAAGGAGGAGGAGGACACCCATGACCACCTCACTTATCCAGGGCACAGCTGTATCCTAACACCTATTTACACCCCAAACACACCGAGCTGCACTCAGGCCCTTTAACCCCCTCCTCACTCACAAAACCTTCTAAAGTAGCCGTTCACACACAAACAGTGCAGCTGTGAAGTGTTTCCCGTCGGTGCTGCTGCTGCTAACAATACTTCACAATAAAAGCCTGCTGCTGCTCTGACTCGACGTGATTGAGAGTATCAACGGCGCTAACGTTACATTACAACTCCTATGACCAGGGCAGCGATGTGAGCGTGTGCACGTATGTGTGTGTGTGACGTGTAGCTATATATGTATGTGTGTGTCAGTGTCGGTAATAGTAAAAAAAAAAACACACACACACAAAGGAAAAACACTTTGATATTATTAGCTTAAACTGCGTCGCTCCGCTAGTATCACGGACGTTGCTAAATTAGCCACATTTCCACGGAGAAATGTGCTGGAGGCCGAAGCTGCTGGTCCACGGACACACACAGGAGACACACGCACACGCACAGGCTTGTTATCACTGTGGGCTCACTGTGAAGCCCACTAACACACACACACACACAGTCTCTCTCTCACACACTGTACACGGTTATCGCTCACTTGTTCTTTATGCAGCGTTTTCAGCGCTAAATCCACACGAGCACCGTTCTCCATGACGACGCGCGCGCACATACACACGTACACACAATATACACAACCTTTGCTCGACAAAACAGCACATTTAGCCGTCAACCGTCTACACCGCGGCCCCGGGGCACAACACATACACATACACACACCGCCTATTTCCACCCCCCAGCAGTAATAACAGTTGCCCACATATGACAGCGCGGTTCCGGGCAGCACACAGATCCCTACCTGCGTTGATCCACCCCACAGTCAGCCGAGCCGAGGAGGCGCATCGTTGTTATTCGACAGGAGGGAGGCAAATCCAATGAAAAACGGTCGCATCTGTCTCGACACTTAGGGACAGGAAACAGAAAGGAAAAAAAAAAAAAAAAACACGAGATGCTTTCAAAGTCAAAACATTAGTCCCGGGAAAAAAAAGCCGCCTCGTCTGTGTAGGTATTAGTCGGTGCGGCGGAGAGCGGCGGAGCGTCGATGTGAATTGTTTATTCTCGGAGTCTCCTCGCTGTGGAGAAGTGAGTGGAGACTGCCACACTGCTCCTCCTCTGCTGCCGCCGACACCACCCTTAAAGGAACACGGCTCAGTCTGCTCCCCCTCCCCCCGCCCTGCATCAAACTGGCTGCCATGATAACATTCATTAGGATACCATAACAATCATGTCTTGCTTTTTTATTTTCATGTTTATTTTGTTTTGACTAGTTATTATTAGACCTATTTCAATTACATTTTAATTGTAATTTATTTATATTATTAAAGGGATAGTTCGACATTTTGGCAAATTCCCCTATTGCCATAATCCCTATGGGTAGGTTCATTATGTTTAATTATCGGTACTTATTACACGGCTCTATTGAATGCTGCTCTCTGATTGGTCCAGCGCTGCGTTCTGCGGTCTGTTATTTCTGTATAACGGACCGTCGTCATGTATAACAGACCGTTGCTAGGGACGCCGCTCTGATCAGTGCAGCACAGAAAAGAGAAACTATGCAGGATATTTACCTTGTGTTTCATTTTTACCGTCATTAAACAGCTTCGGACTAATATTGATGTTAGATAAATGACTTGTAACTTGTTACAAGGAGAGTGGAGGCTCCTCCACATCTCTGCTGGAAACCAAACCTGCTGATCAGAACCTCTGACCCAGTGTCACAGCTCTCCTCTCATCTCGGTGGCACCGCGACTCCGCGACACAAACGCACCCCGTAAACAGTAAAGTTAATCTCTTGTTTATGACAGATACGACTACACACAATACACACACCGTAACACGTACGTGTATGGTAATCCATCGATCCACTGATTGATTATCAAAGGCTTCAAATGCACGAACGGGAGGAGGCTCAGCAAAACAGCGGAAGTGACCGGTCTTGCAGATTCGCTAAATGCAATTTTAAATCGATGAAAGTCGTATTTTGATCAACATTATGTTTCAAATTAATTATTTCACTCGTAAGCCGTGTAATAAGCGGGATAATGTACAGTTGGTCGGTTGTTATGGAGAAATAAACCCCTTCATGTTGAATGAAACCCCTCCGCTTCGCGTCGGGGTTCCATACAACCTGTCGGGGTTTATTTCTCCATAACAACCTCCGAACTATACATTATCCCTTACATGTTGTTTTGAGATTCCCGTGGCAGAGACATGGGCTGTTCAGTGAACACAATGGAGGTGAATGGTACCGGTCCCCTGTCTCTCAAAACTCATCTATTACAATCCAACAACTCCAAAATGCTCTTGTGGACAAGTTGTGACCTGCACATTCACCACACTATGAAATAATCATGTATAATTATGTAACATTACGACACATGAAGCAAATAGGCTACTCAGAACTAGCCTACTTGTGGTTTTGAAATCACTCCACCAGGCAGCCATGTCTGGAATGTAGTTCCGGCTATACATTTGCCTCGAAAACAACTCCATCTCGTAATGTTAAATTATTATTTCATAGCGTGGTGAATGTGCAGGTCACAACTTGTCCATGAGAGCGTTTTGGAGTTGTTGGATTATGTATTAGATGAGTTTTGAGGAACAGGGGACCGGTACCATTCACCTCCATTGTGTTAGCTGAGCAGCTCGCGTCTCTGCCCCACGGATCTCAAAACAACTTGCACCGGTAATTAAAGGTAATGAACCTACCCCTATGGCTATAAGGATTATGGCAATAGGCAATTTGCCAAAATGTTAAACTATCCCTTTAATGTAAAACCATTAGCCTATACCTACCAGGATACAGTTACATTAACATTAAGTCAGGAGGTTAAGGAGGCTGTTTAAGTTTGTAGCTGCAGTAAATAGCAGCTGATAGTTTTGAACAATGACTTAAAGGGCCAGCCCACTGGCTTTACACATACTGTTTAGTTAAGTGGTTAGTTACCACCCCACCACTCAGCCAGTGACAACAACAGCTAATAACTCTATTGAGGGTCATAAAACCCTGATGATGTCGCCAGGGTCTTCTCAGTTTGAGCTTTTTTAACAGGCAGTGTAGAAAACAGTGTAAAAAGATGCTGTTACATTGCATTGTTTTCACAAGATTTAATGGAGTGTCCCTTTAAGGTACCATTCACAATGATAGGGTTTAATATCAACATTCACATTTTACCCTGAAATTAGTTGTCAGTGTAGATGAGACCAAGTAGCCTACTACATGATGTTTTCAAGACCCAGAAATTTTACACATGATGGTTGACTTATCACCACTCCAAGAGGACACAGTGTCCATCTGGTTGGATTAAAAACTCACCTTTAAATTTCACATTGACATATTTCCAATAATTAAAACCTAAAATTGGGTACTTGTCATAGCGTATAAAAAAAACAACACATTTCCCTTTGCTCTGTGGGAAACAGCCGATTGAGGCTGTCTTATCAGTTCTGGATTACAGTGACCTATTACATGCTACTGCTTCCACTCTCACTCCACTGGAGGTGTTAGTGGCTTCATTAGTTTTGTTAAAGGTATGATTAATAATTACTGTAACTATTAATAAAACTGTTAAAAACAATAATAATTAATCTAACTGTTTTTGACGGTGTTCGGTGTGTTGATCGTGACTGTGTGTCATTTTCTCACCAGAACATTACTCCTGGTGCCCACACTGCTCTGAAACGTCTCTGTTGGTCCCATTTCAGTTAGTAAACTCGAGGGTTGTGTTGCTAGCTGCATTATAACACCACAAACGCCTTTGTCGTTCCTCATTCACACTGTTTTCAGAAACCAATCAACTGCAGAGAAAATGATCTGCATCCTGTTTACACAGGCTTACACATGCCCAGTGTGTGGATGGTCATGTGATGTGTTTTCAGGTCACTATGATGGAGATAGTTTCTGATATGGAGGTAAAATATTCCATTTTAAAACCAAAACATATTGAGGTGGCTTGAGTCTGCACATTTTCAGAGTCTGTTCATATGAATATATAGATTATTCCTGTTGTTTGCTCACTATAGAGTTATACTGACAAATAGAAGTGGCATTGTTTACCACCCTACAGTACACCACCTTTATGTGTTGTGTTATAAACAGTGAAACACAAGTTAATAAGAGAAAATCCACAATAAACCCTTCGTCTTCGACTCTCTTTTAGTTGGTTAATAGAATGTCCTATATCTACATCCACACTAGTGTGTTTTTTCATTTTTAAACCAGTGATTTAAAATAAACTGTTGTTTTTCATCATTATCCATGTTGTTTTATCTCATTGAGGCAGGTGAGATCCAATCAGAGAGCAGCTGTAGGCGTCTACATCATTATTTCCAAATGTCTCCCTTCTCACCCATCCAGACTACAACGCTCCCCTGGAGTTTCCAAAACGCTCTGTTTTCACTGTTAGAAAACTCTGGAGCAGTGTGGACAAGTGGTGAAAACACAGTAAAGGAGCTGTGTTTAAAATGAACATATAGCAATGTAGACATAATGTTAAATACAGAGTTATATGTGAAGAGCCAAGAACATTTTAGTCAGTGACTTTGAAAACAGTGAGTATGTTTAAATGACGCTTGAAAAAAAACACGTAAACGTAAACACGTTAGTCCGACTAATACTGGAGTTCTCCAACTCCGATTAAGACACCCAGATAATGCGATTGGAATTCGATTTTCTCCGTCATGTATATATATACCTTAATCGGAATATAACTGGACAACGCATGTGCGCATGCTCCACACCCCCTGCGCTGGTGTAAGACCCCGGAACAAAAACATCCAAGAAAGCCGGTCGCAGAAGCCATTGTTGTAGCGTTACGGCGTTCTTGTCTGCCTCTTGAAATCACCATGACCACAAGGGATAGCGTTGCACCTTATCTGCACAATAAGTAACGCGCACATCACGTATGAGATGAACAAAGCTGTATTGTACGATTAACCATCTGGCTGTTGTTTGAAAATGCCGGTCTGCCACCTGGCTAACAGGTCAACCGGAAAATAGGCCGTATTAACCCGCTGAAACTACACACATCGCCACCTGGTGTTGAGGAGGAGGACACGTTCCCGTCAGTGATTCCATTTTCTCAGTTGCATGTAAACTGGGACAAGGACAGAAGTCTGATTAGACGCCAAAATCAAATTTTGAGCATAGCTCGATTAAACTGACTCATTAGGCCTTTGCTTGAAAGAGAATACAATACAATACAATATACAACAGAAAAAATACAATACAATACAATACAACAGAAAAAATACAATACAATACAACAGAAAAAATACAATAGAATACAGTGGTAGAGATTTACTGCCAGTCTCAGCTCACAGAAACCCAGTGGAGAGAATGAGCAACATAAATGACACATGGCATCTTGAACGAGGCACAGAGGCAGTGCCCAGGTGTGTGTGTGTGTGTGTGTGTGTGTGTGACTGAGGTGTGAAGCAGCATGTCATTCACAAACAGCAGACGTACTCATAGAAATTCCGTCAATGACCTAAAATGCAGCTTGAAGCTTTGTGGGGAAACAGTTCTGACACCAGTCGGCCATTATGAGTGCAGCTCTGAGCGCTCTCTGTTCCCCCCTCCCTGACATCTTGTGCTAATCTTTGTTATCAGGTCCACTGGTCTGGAGCCTGTCATCTCACAGCGGCCTTGAACAAATGTCTCTGAGGAAACGTCCGTGTCATGAAAAAGAAAAGACAGCATAACCTGCTACTATACCATCCCTGTCTGTGGCTCTCTCTTTTCAAATGCAGAGTGGGATGTGTGTGATGTGTGTGAGGTGGGTGAGGGCCCCTCCTCCCTGTGCTCTGTGTGTCACATCCTGCTGTGCTGCTGGTCACTCTCTTCAGCCACTTGGACGCAGTGCCTCCTCACCTGCTGTATCCTCATGGAGGTGTTTAAAGGGATAGTTCACCCAAAATTCAAATTTCACTCATTATCTGCTCACCCTCATTGTCGAATAAGAGCTGTGAGAATTTTCAGAGTCCTCCGAGCCTTCTCTGAGTTACGGGGGGGGTCCGCGCAGCAGTATTTGTCCATATAATGGTTGTGAATGGATACCAACTTTCTTCGTCCAAAAAGACACACCAAAAAACATCCAAATACCTCCATACTGCTCGTCTGTAATGTCCCTCTTGAATTGAAGCCCCGACATGAGAAATTGTTCCGAAAAAAATTAAATAAGTCTATATTTTAAGCTTGTTTGTAGCGGAAGCTCCCAGTGTCTCGGTTCACTGCTCTTCCTGGACAACAATTTCCCGGAACAATTTCTCATGTTGGGGCTTCAATACAAGAGGGACATTACAGACGAGCAGTATGGAGGTATTTGGATGTTTTTTGGTGTGTCTTTTTGGACGAAGAAAGTTGGTATCCATTCACAACCATGATATGGACAAATACTGCTGCACGGACCCCCCTGTAACTCAGAGAAGGCACGGAGGACTCTGAAAATTCTCACAGCTCTTAGTCGACATGAGGGTGAGTAGATATAATGAGTGAAATTTGAATTTTGGGTGAACTATCCCTTTAAAACAGGCTTCAGTTCAGGTGTCATTCAGGTTAACTGGAGAGTTTCTGTTGTTAGGTGTTAACTGCAATTTGCATGTTGTATACAGCAGCAGTTTGAGTGTGATCAAAGTCCTCACCAAACTGCTGTTCATAAAAGTTGATGTTTGTGTATTTATTGTTGTTGTCTTTATTCCCTGGGCTCAGTCAGATCATGAGCAGAGCGGCTCCACTTCATTTAGACGGTATCTTACCTCGTAACCCTTCTGAGCGCCAGCGACCTTTCATCTTTGACCTTGAATGCCACATAAGTGGAGATACAATACCCCTCCTGTCATTCCTCCCACCGGCCAGAGTGCGTTGAACTTTGCCCTCGCAGCTTTTCACTGAAATGTGGTTGACCCCCGAGGGAGCAGACAGCGGCTGACAAAAAAAAAAACATTTTGTCGCGATCTGACTTATGTGAGCGAATGAACGCGCTCGTGGACAAAGAAGGCAGCGTGCAGATGTTAACGGGCCGGTTGATCCAGCTGTGGCCTGGGACACGAGAGGTGAAGGAAATGTAGAAAGTGTGTCTCTTTACAAACAGGGAGGTCAACGAGCGTTAAACCATCATCAGTAAATGGACTTTGATGTTTTACACGGCCGGCTTTTCACAATCCTGTTAACACAGTGTCATATTAAGTTCTGGGCTGGACTGAAGTGCCATTCAGCGACAGACTGTTTTGCAAATATAAACAAATTATTTTTTGTTTTTGTTTTTGTTTGGAAAAGGCATTTTCAAACAGACTTGACAATAAAAAAAATACAAAATTGGTATTTCCTATAGTCCTTTTCCAGTTTTTTTCCCCTACAATCATTCATACAGGTGAACAATAAGAGTCTGCGAAAGTCACAGTTAGTTTTTTTGCAGTTTTCTACCTCATAGCGTGGTGAATGTGCAGGTCACAACTTGTCCACCAGAGCGTTTTGGAGTTCTTGGATTGTGATGAGTTTGATGAGGGAAACCAAGAAATCCCATGAGCCTCCGTAGCTCTGAGCAGCTCACGGCTCTGCTCCACCGTTCTAAAAATAGCTTGCACCGACAAATAAACGTAACGAACCTACTGCTATGACTATAGGGATTATGGCAATGGGCCAATTCGCCCAAATGTTGAACTATCCCTTTAACCTTTTGGATTCTCAAACAATAGGTCAGTTTTTCCATTTTGAATCTTTCCAGAGTTATTCCGTGCCAATCCTCAATTGTAGGTGGTGTTGGATTTAACCACTTTCCGGTAATGGATTTTTTCCCTTGCAGCCAGAAGAGCCTGAAGCAGCTTCATGTCCCTCCTTCGTTTCAAACGCACAACACGACCCAGATACAGGTTTTCAAAATAAACAAATTCTATGTGAAAGCAAAATGTAAGATTTTTTTTTTTAAACATATGTTTATTGACATTTTGATTTAGTATACAGAGTATACATTAACATATAAACACAAACTTGAACAACCCCACCCATCTCTCATCCATCGAGGTCCACAGAAAATGTTAAGATTTAACACAACAAATGGGTTGTGTTTATATCTTTATCGACTGCCACACGCCCACACATTCCACCAGTGTGACACTGTAATATAAGCGGTTCATGTGTGATTCACCTTTGCCTCAGCGTGGGTTCACTGAGTGGTCACCAGGGCGGATAATCATTCATATCTTCGGATGGCAAATGCAGATTTGATTTGCTCCTCCACCCCAGGAATAAAGTCTAATCTGCCCCCCCCTGTTTAAATCAGAGCAGGACTCAGTATTCTAATGTAAAGGCCAACATACTATATAACATGTGGCCAAAGGTTGTCTCTCCACAAACACAGCAGAGTTTAGCTTCAGACGCCTGATTTTCTCAGAGGGAGGGGAGCCACAGTGTCAGGAGACATTAACCTTTGACCTTTGACCCCTGCTTCAGCGTTTCAGCCACATTGCCTCCCAAGGTTTTGGTGAGTGGGGAGGAGGAGGAGGAGGAGGCAGGTGCGAGCTGCAGCGGTGGGAGGGCCCACTTGAAGTCACACCATACTGTAACCTTTGAACTGGAATGAGTGAGGGGCGGTTGTGACATTCCCCACGTTTACAGCTGCAGGAAGCTTCTGCTGAAAAAAAAAAAAAAAACACATGACGCAGCAAGAAAAAAAACAAAACAACAACGTGTGTTTATTCTGCTTGGTTTGTTTGAATCCAGAAGTGAATAAATGAATACGTTGAATGAATTGTTTCCTTCTGTCGCTGTATAGCTTTATTTGAATGTGTTCAGATGATCGGCCTGATTCATTCGCTGGACTGTATTATGGAGTGCAAAGTTCTGCCTTCACTTGTTAAAGTCACTCTGACAAGGTCAGCGTCCTGAGCCGGCTAAACTTTGAACAGAGTCATCCTCACTGTAGCCTCATGAGGAGCAGATCACTGATTAACCACAGAAACTGTCTTTTATTGGTGCAAACACAACTATACGGCTTCGGAGGGAAAATCTGTGACCTCTGCTCAAAACAAACAGACACCAGTGATTATGAGCGGATTACGGCAGACATGCTAAACAGTCGTCTCGGTAAATATTCTACTTCTGTCCTTGGAGTGTGTCAGGGAAGATGAAACTGTGTCTGACAGATGAGATAGATAAGTGAGTACAGTGCAGCGACTGAGAGAGAGGAGATACATGAAAGTCACAGCTGCCACTGTCACAGGCACAGGTGTAGCGCTGTAGAGAGCACACCTCAATGACGCTCTGCTACTTTTATTATCCCAGTGATGAAATAAGACATCAGCACTTTGCATTATCTGCTGGTTGAGACAAATGTAGGCCCGCGCTTTTAAGCACCAGAAGATACCATCGCCACTGTGTAAGTGCACGTGGTGCAGAGTATAGGCTGACTCAAAACAAATTGAATGGTCAAAGCTTTTAAGGTGTATTGATTGGTTTCCAAATGTCAATCACACAAATGAAAACATTCCACCATTACTGGTATCCAGTTGTGAAGCAAATGAACAGTAAATTACAGAAAAACTTCTTTATTTCTGAGGCAGTTGCACAGACACATGACAAAATCACTATGTTTTACTATACTATACTATACTATTCTATACTATATTATACTATGCTATACTAAATTATACTATTCTATACTATACTATACTACAACAAAAAAGAAACAACAAAAACTAATGTTTTGATATGTATGAATAACAACATTTGTTAACAATAACAATAGAGTGGACATTAAAAAAAAAAATCATATAATTCCAAATCTGAACCCATGTGTGTGTGAGAGAGAGCCAGAGCAACCTTTCCTTGTTTAGGTCATGACACAGACTGTAAGCACAGACTGTAAAATCTAAAAACTATTTGATATCGATGTACAAAACTACTCCCTATTGATAGAATTCAAATCAAAATGTAAAGTAAACACTCAAAAAAGGTCCACTCAATAGATAGGCCTCACTGAGTATACCCTTTAGTGCATATCGTCCACTGGAGTGGACAGATCTATTTTTTAGTCATAAAAAGACAACTACAAGAAAAATATAAGAAAAATATATAAAAAAAAATGCCCCCCCAAAATGTACAAAAACAATATTCATGTACGATTGTAGAAAGGAGGACTAGATCGTTTGTAGCCTAGGCTACTTCTCCACAGTAAGCTAACTTAGCTACACTCTCATAGCCTAGCCTGTTAGCTTCCAATTATCTATTCCTGAACTACAACTTCACCTAAATGGATGTTTACAAAGTAGCTTCACTTGTGTTCATTCACCTGCTGCTTAATGATTCACAAGTTACAACCTGCCACACATCCATGTAGACTATTAGCCTACTACTGAGCTGCTTCATTTCCACATCATCAAACTGTTCTGATCATGCCATCATAGTCAGATGATCGGAGTAACCACTGAAGGGAAGGTGGTTACTAATCATCAGAATCATCAAGCCACAGCTTAAAGGGATACTTCACCCAAAATCAATAATTCACCAATTTGCACCAAGGAAGGGTTTGGAGAACTTTCAGAGTTATCAAATCCTTTTGGAGTTCCAGGGGGGGTCCGGCTGGCAACGGAAATGTAATATAATGGCGGCGGATAGAGTTAAATTTTGAATCGTCCAAACACACACTATAGATATCCAGATACCTCCATACTGCTCATCTGTACTGACCCAAGTGTCCTGAAGCCGCCACATGAAAAAGTTGTTAGGAAAAAAATTATTTGATCTCTGTTTTTAGCCTTGTTGTAGTAGTAGCTCTCAGATTAGCTGCGAGATGTTCGTTGGTCATTGTAAACCATTGGATGTGTGATGTAAACACGGAAGAATATCTCACAGCAAATCTCATGCAGCCACTGGGAGCTGCTGCTACAACCAAGGGGGCAGTTGTCGGTCTGAGAAGTGAAGCTCACTTCCGCGTTCAAAAAACTGCAATCCCCTCGGATTCCTCTGGGGGCTGGTGTCAGAAGGGAGCATTCTCCATAGACCCCCATGTTAAAATTGCCGACTTTACATCCTCAATAAACATGTTAAAAGCCTGGTGTCAGAACGTTTTTTCATCTCAATCGATAGTTTCTACCCCCGCACACACTCTGAGGGGGGTGAATTTTTTTTTAACTCTACCGTTTTACTGTTACTAGGTTAAAACTCTGGCCAATTAGGGCGCGGGAACATTGAGTGACAGGTCCGAGCAGCTCCGTGGACAGCTGCTTCGAGGCCAGTGGGCGGGTTCTCGGCCAGCCAATCCAACATGGCGCTGTTCAGGCCGCCATATTTGAGTCACAAAAACGACTCCCCAAAACCAATGGGTGACGTCACGGACGCTACGTCCATTCTTTTTACAGTCTATGGCTACAACAAGACGATGACTCCGAAAGTTCTCCTAACCCTTTGTTGGCATGATGGTGAGTAGAGGCTGACATTTTCTCGGGATTCCCGCGGGACACGGGATTCCCACGGGAATCTCGTGATTCGGGAGTCAATTTATTTTTAATCACGTTATTGGGACGTGATGCGAAAAATGTAAACGGGAGTGAACGGGAGCGGGAGTCAAAGCGCGACATTCAAAGAAGCACAAGCCAGGCAGTAGGGTACGTTAAGAACCCGGATGGTGCACTCAAAACGGTCCAAAAGTTGAGTGTGTGGACCGATGCACACTTCACACCCTCAGTGATCACTGTCGTGGCTGTAGCGGTGTATAACCTATGTAAATCAATATACCAGTAGGCAATTAAACATTTTCCGCCAGTAAGAGGAGTCAGCTAACTCCGGCGGCTGCGGCGTAATCTCCACCTCACATTAAACAGGTGATGTGATGCACACAAGCAAAAAAGAAAAAAGAAAAAGAGAGAGAGGGAGAGACAAAGGACAAGTAGGGCGTTCATTATCGCTAATTGAAATAACAAAACAAGCCGGTAGATGTGGCGTCAACACATCTACCGGCTTGTTTTGTCTGTCATTCAGCCTGCAATGCGCTGGGAGGGGGGGGTCTGTCAACACAATCGTTTACATGACGACAGAAAAAAATGGGAACAGGACCGGATCGGGAGTGATTTACTCGGGATTGGAACGGGACAGGATTATTTTTTGACATTGTCACGGGACCAGGACGGGACGGGAATTTTTTTGCGGGAGCGGGACGAGACGGGATTGAAAAAACACTCCTGTGTCAGCCTTTAATGGTGAGTATAAAATTGGTGAATTATCGATTTTGGGTGAAGTATCCCTTTAACTGGCTGCTCCAAACAGCGCAACACCTGCGGTCAGAGGTGTGAGGAGGCGCTGGACGCCGTGACCCTGCCCCTCCCTGCTCAGTTTACTTTCCCACCAGACCCACAACAAACACACTCCTGAGTTATTTAACCAAACGTGCTCCGGGTGAGCAACCCTATATCTGACTGAGGTCATCGTGGGATGTTGACAAATGTCTTCGGGGGTATTGATGCCCAGACAGTTGATACTACAGTCACTGTCCAGGTATGTCAGTGTTATTTAGAGCAGCGCCTCCGTGTTGAGTTTCTCAGCCAATGAGCTGACCGATCAAGGATCAACACGCAACGCAGCGCTTTCCAAAAGGGATATCATGATGGTGGCTTCACAATAGGGGTGGTGTCTGCTTTCTCATTCAGCAGTGTCTAAAGTCTGCAGAGAAAAATAGGCCCCATAAGCACCCATGTTGTCTGATTATAGAAAAAAAAGAAAAGAAAGAAAAGCACAAAGAAAGGAAAAAAGCTCCACGCCATCCTGCCTGGAGCTGCTGGTGAAGGTGTTACTGTTATTCCACAGTCCACATGACCTGAACTAACAAAGTTTACACAGGAAATGACACATTTAAAAGAAAAAAAAGAAAAGGACATCTTCAGTTATTAAAATCTCTGCCTGTTTCCTCATTTTGCTTTCACTCTGCAAAGCAAATGTTCTGCCAGAGAGTGAATTGTGAGGCTGCTGACACCAGTGGGAATGTTTACATCTCCCTACGCCTGTCCTCATATCTGCTGATTAACTCCGTACGCTCGCTCTGAAGGAGAGAAATCAAGAGGAATTTTGGAGTTGTTTTTTTTTTTTTTGGGATAACTGTCTAAAGTACGAGAAAACAGGTCACTGCGTAAGCGTGGCTGCCTCTGTGTGAGAGCGCAGCGTTCGTCTGTGTGTGTGTGTGTAAGAGAGACGGAGAGAGACAAAGAGAAAGAGAGAGAGAGAGAGACAGTTTGCGCGTGTGAATAGGAACGCAGGCAAGACTAGGCCGGCTCCTCTGTGGGTGAGTTGCCTCATGTCCCCCCTGTACATGCACTGGCCCTGCATCTTGTTGACCTAGTTGGTGCTCTTTGACTAATCCCTGACGGTTCTGCGGGTGGTCTGGGAGGAGCTCTCCTCCAGTTTCCTCTGCATTTGAATATCAGATGGCAAAGGCGGGGTCTTGTGGAGGGGGGGGGAGAAAAAAAAAAAAAAAAAAAAAAGCATCTCTGAACTGCCAAGGGATTTGACTGGAGCGCCTGCCAACACAACACGCAATGTTTTTTCAGAGCTGCATGCACCTCCCCTCACCCTCTATCTTCTTCTTTCATCCACTTGTCAGAGATAAAAGGCATCCATATATATATATATATATATATATATATATATATATATATATATATATATATATATATATATATATATATATATATATATATATATATATATATATATATATATATATATATAAAATTTTTTAACCAATATTGACTCACTGGTTCAACACTAACACTGTTTAGTCTGGTTTAGTGTATTTCGGTCTTCATTTCATTTCATTTATTTTATTTCATTTTACAATAGAAATAATATACATATATAGGGCCTCTCTCTCTCTCTCTCTCTCTCTCTATATATATATATATATATATATATATATATATATATATATATATATATATATATATATATATATATATATATATATATATATATATATATATATATATATATATATATAATTTCTATTGTAAAATGGAATAAAATAAATGAAATGAAATGAAATAAACTAAACCAAACTAAACAGTATTATAGATTTATATATACACGTATATATAGCCTATATATATACTATGCAATCTACTAGTTCCTATATATAAGTGTGTGGGTTTTTTTTTTTTTTTTTTTTTTTTTACCAATAGTGACCCACTGGTTCAACACTAACACTAATACTGTTTAGTTTGGTTTAGTGTATTTCGGTCTTGACATGGCATCTCATTGTACAATAGAAATTATATTTCAACATTAATACAGCAGCTAGACAGGTTCTGAAAAAAAGGTAACAAAACAGAAAATACGCAAATGAAAATAAACAACAAGTAAATAAAGACAATAGACATTTAGACCTAAAATGTGTAGGCTGAAGCTAATTTTTCCTACCTTATTATGAATCATGTTATATTAAAAAAATATGTAATCTACTAGTTCCTTTTGTCAGCAAATAAGTAAAACAAAAAATAACAAAAATAAAAAAACCACCTGTGTGTGTCTGTGCCATGCACACTGTCAGCAACATGTGTAACAGGAGGTTTCCCCACTCACACACACACAGCTGACGTGTCTTATGGCAGCCTATGGAGCTTTATTACTTATGTTTGGATGATCCAATTACTCCTTCACCTTGTGGTTCATGGCTCAGCCAACGCTCCCATTCACTGGCTGTGGTCCATTTGCATGAATACTCAGTCACATGATGTCACATACAGTCTGCTGCTAATACCCTGAGTGAAAGTGTAAAAACAAGCCTGTCAGTGAAGGCAGCACGAGGTATGTGTGTTTTTGATATAATAGTGGACATGTGATGTGTGTAATCTGTGTGTGTGTGTGACAAAGGCTGTGTTGATGTTGGTTGCAGACTGGATGAGCTGCTTCGTTTGACTGAGGCTTCACTGGGAGGACAAAGCAGGTGCTGAGCTAAAGAGTCAAATATCAGGGACAGAGGCACCTCACTGTCCCCTGCTACTCACACACACACACACACACACACACACACACACACACACACACACACACACACACACATATACACACACGGTGGTGAGCGAGGACAGTGAAAACACAGCGCAGTGTCCCTGGGCCCTCGTCCTTCCTCCACCCATCCACCAGCAGCCGTTCCCATGGGGCTGTTAACATCCTATTGACCCTGCTCACTCATTATCAGATCAGCATGGAACACACTGAGGCACTTTAACCCCCCCTTTATACATACACTCCCTCACACTCCACACACACACACACACTGACGGCAGATTACTCTGCTTTTAGAGCAGTATTTTAGCCCAGTGTTTCATAGCAGCCCTACTCTCACACCACACTGGTTATGACTCAGTGGGAAACAAAACCATCACTTCTCTGCAGTGATGGGAATAACAGCGTTATAAAATAACTGTGTTACTGAAGGTACTACTTTTTTCAGTAACGAGTAATCAAAACAGTTACTGTTTCCACCGTTAACCACCTTATTCCGTCAAAGCCGGAATTCTATGTTTACATTTCCATGGTTTCAGTCGTTGTCATAGTTGTGGTAAATGCATGGATCTATTAACGCTGGCTAACAGATGTCCATTTGTGTGATATCCATTGTTAAAAGATGGTGTGATGATCCATGCGGTTACATGCTGTCAATCCGACATCCCACCATTTAGACATCCCACTATTCCAACATAGGCTACTGCTATTTCCACATGTGAACGTCCCACTATTCCGACAAGGCTTTCAATATAAGGAAATATGCGTTACTCAACAGATGACTCCCTTCTTTAAGACATGCTGATAGAGGAATACCCACAGGGACTAGTCTGCCTGTCTAGCCTCTACCTGGTCTTTTTACTAAACTTAACCAACTCCTTTCTTCATTGCCTAAACCCAACCAGTGCAAAATCTTTTGGGGAAAAAGAATATGCTATTAAAGGAATTGTCGGAAACGCAGGATGTTTAAAAAAAGAAAAAAAGTACCATCATTCTGACCATAGGAGGCAAAAATTGTCGGAATGATGGAACGTTTGATAGAAAATTAAAATTAGTGTTGCCATTTAGACAATCGGACTGGTGGGATGTCGGAATGGCGGTTGCTCCCTGGTCCATGCGTTTTACAGATTTTCATTGAAAAAAAAAAAATCCATGCATTTACCGCGACTACCGAAACCATGGAAACTTCGGAAAAAGGTGGATAATGCCAACAATAAAATGCACCGTTACTTGACTCAAGAAGTCCCGTCACAAAATAATACACCCGTTAAAGTGTACGTTATATACACTTTTTTTTTCAGTCCATCAACTAGTCGGAAAAAAGCTGTTTACCTGGAACTAACCAACTCACTCAGTAGCAGCGTCGTGAAGCTTGCCTGTGCAATGGAATACTGAGTGAGTTGGTTAGTTCCAGATAAACGTGCATGGTTTTAGAGGGGCGAGTTCAAGTAATTTCACATATTTGAGTATTTTATATTAACTCATTGAGTGCCGCGCTCCTTTCCAAAGTTTTAGTCAAGTGTACCGGCAATTTAGACCATTTTTGACGATATTGTAGAGCCACAGCGTATTCTATATTATTGCCACCAACACATACTGTGGCTCATTTGAAAGGTGAAACTTTATGCTTCAAATGGCCACAAACCATTTGTTTCTACGTGCCTCCGTTCCTGAGAAAACTCAAGCTAAACATGGCTGGGTTTCACCAAAATCCCTGCTTTTTTTCTAGAAAAGGAAATAGAGCGTCTTTTATGAAAGGTGCTCTGTTTGTGCCTGTCGCTCTTCTGACACTCACATTTCTGGATCAAAGGGGGGGGGGGGGGGGGGGGGGGGGGCGCCACTAAACAACAATAACACAGACGCACCGTGCCGTGTCACAGCCTCTCGCCGCGGAATGTGATGGTCTCTCGGCCAAAGCAGGTCGGGAACACCGGAATGTGATGGTCTCTCGGCCACAGCAGGTCGGGAACACCGGAATGTGATGGTCTCTCGGCCACAGCAGGTCGGGAACACCGGCCCCAACGGTGGTCGCGGCCCTTCTCTGGTACGGGTCGTGGTGCCAGCGGCCTGCTTTGGCCCAGAGACCATCACATTTTACCGCAGGAGGACCTTGGGGAGGACAAGGTGTTGCTCCAGATGAAGACCGGGCGGGACTGTCGGCTGAGAGCTTCCTGTTCAGCTCCGAGCTGCTGGAGCCTCGCGGGTGAGAGCAGAGCAGCTACGCTGCATCCACATGCAGAACTCCGTTTGCAAAAGCTGAGTTATGATAAAAACTTCCAGATCGTGAGCTGTCATGAGTTTTAGATCGTCATCTATTTCAGTTCTGCTCGTCGTAGAGTCCCCAAATTTACACATAAGGTGTGTTAAAGTGTCTAGTTTCATAATTAAAAAAAAAAAGCAAAAAACGTAAAATTACGTTTTTGGCACTCAACGCATGGGAACGAAAAACAAGAAATTACGTGGTTGGCACTCAATGAGTTCAAAATTACGCAATAGTTATATTTCCTGGTAATTAGTTACTTTTATAATGTAGTAATTCAGTTACTAACTTGGTAGCGTATTAACCATAACTAATGACTTTTTAAAAATAACATGCCCAACACTGGAACCCATTGAGTCATAACCATCAGTCCTCAGCGCTCCATCAGGAGCTCCACCACCACCAACATGTCCCCTCCATACGAGCTGCTGGGTCCCGGGGGACGTCCATAGCTCCCCAGCACTGTCACTTATCGTGTTGACATAAATGCAGTGTGGCTACTAATGAGCTGCCAAACAACAGCCACCGACCGTCAGCTCATTAAGGCCTGTCAATATAAGAATATAAGGCCCGGGCTGATGTTTTAGGTTGTTACACTACGTCGGTCTAACAATAGATCAAAGCATTAAAGCTACGGCTGTTTTTATTCATTCGAAGGCAGTAACATCAGGATTCAGCCCAGACGTGAAGCCTCCTATAATTATAATTCCTGACAGGTGCAGGGTGGAGTGATACCCATGTAGGCACCCAGCCTGCACGTCTAATGTTTATTGATAGCAAAGCCTACATCGGCTGGTAGATTATTGTTTCAAGGCAGTATGGGAAGGCTTAGTTTCAGTGTCTGCATGAGAGTGCATATGTGTGTGTGCGAGTGCGTGTGCGGGGGTGTGTGTACACGGCCTCAGTGTTTGTTTGTGTCACACAAAAAACAGATTAGTGAAAACAGTAAGGTAAAATAAGCAGCCTGACCTTGCTCTAAAACTGAAAGGCAATCCTCTGAATGATCCGCGGGTCAGTAGCTTTGTCCTTCAGACAGTTAAAGTCTGTCCTTCTCCCTCCCTCCCTCCCTCTCTCTCTCCCTCCCCCCGCCTGTCTCACTGTTCCTCCTCACTCCCTCTCCCTGCCTCTCTCTCTCTTTCTTCTACAGTAGTTGTATTCATATTAAATCCCTCCCCTCCCCTGCTCCTCAGGTAAAACTTCTCCTTTATTCTCTGTCACCGCAAAACTGTCTTTCTCTCCCTCACACACACACACACACACATTCTCACACACACTGTTCAGAACTCTTGTCATGTCATCTTTTCATGTCTGCTCTTTGAACACGGCTGTTTGTGTTATTTCAAGATGCGATTGTTCCCGGTGACAAGCAGCGATTGTACTGATGTGTCTGATCTGCCGCCGTGCTTCAAAGGCGAGACGAGCGACGGATGTGCAGTTAGCGCCACGTTCATTTGACAGCTTCATATCTCTACTACCGCAAACTGGCTTCATCTTTGTTTTTTACTCTCATTCATGGTGCCATGTGGATACATCATCCTGAGTGGGATGGCCGGGTGGCCTCGGGTGGTCCCATGCAGTGTATTCTAATGAATTCTCCACCTCCTGCCAATATGAGGTGCTGGTTTTGAGTAGAATATCTGAACAACTGCTGGAAGACTTCTGGTTATGCTGTGTTTGAGTAATAGACTTAAGTCAAAGTAGTTCATCCATCCATCCATCCATCCATCCATCCATCCATCCATCCATCCATCCATCCATCCATCCATCCATTGTCTACATAAAGGGGGTGGATCGGACTATGTGTAGATATAACTCATAGGTGGCCATCTTGCGTTGGTCCACTCACTCTGACTCTTGCCACAGCAAGGTGGGTGATCAATCCTCATAACTTGGTCAATTTCTGATCGTATAGCTATTTACTTTAACTATTTACATAATGTTCCTATAAGGTTACTTTCATAGAAAAGTACATGATTAAAATGTATCAGAATTTTAAGTATGCAGTATCATAACTGTATTTCTGATGTTCATAATAAACTAAACCTGACCAAAAGTCGGTCAAAAACTGGTTATTTAGTAGAACATGCACCATAGGCATAATGCTCTGAGGGAGCGATTGGACTGACGCAAGGTGATGGCCGTGTCATTTGGGCAGCAGCGTTGGGTTAGGAAGTGAGTAAGTAAATAAGCTTTAAGAGGCCGGGGAATCAAAGCCAGAACCTTCTTCTTAACCACTGGACCAAATTGCCACCCCCCCTCACATTCAAAATTTATTATAACATTAGTCCTGGTTCCACTAAGGAAGTTCCTGGTAAAATGCAGGAGGGAGGAACTTTACAGGAACGTCCTCTCACTCGGCCCACTGTCTCCACTGCAGAGTAGGATGAGTAGAGCAGTAACCACGTGCAAAAGTTTCAATTGTCACATAATTGTTGTGTGACAGTTTCTCTTTTACTTCGCTGCTTGTTATGGCGCTTTCTGTTGGCGACACATTCTGCTCTGAGTATACCCAATCAGCACCAAGTAAACCTCAGGCCCCACCCAGGAGTTTTTGGTGCCACACAGAGTACCTACCCCAGGGCAGGGACTCGTCTAGCCCCCGTGAAAGTTCTGGGAGATCATCCTTCCAGAGCAGTTCCTAATATGGAGACATGCTTACGGCCACAGCCTGTAAAAATTACCCAGAAGTTCCTGCAAGGGAAACAGCCCTTGTAGTCTAAAACAAAGGACTCAGGACATTAACTGAATTCAGACATGAAATAACTATACAGCCCTTCATCAATGCCACCTCTATAGGGATGTACCGAATCAAGGATTCGGTTTCGGTCAAATTTTGGGTTACTTGATGGGGTTCGGTTTCTGCTGAATATTAGAACATCAACTGAACAGAACCCCTCGCCTGCCCTACACAGATCGACGTAATGATGCTTCCTGAACGACATTCAAAGCACTCTCAGCACAGCCAGCATCACTGTAATTATCACAAACTAATTATAGAGTCAGCTAGCTTGATGCTACATAGTGGAAAACACCATAGACTGGCAAACGGAAATTAGCATCGCTATCGCGGTACTTATAAACCAACAAACAGCTGTTATTTTAACATAAACATGAATACATGGCATAAGTACCACATAC
This sequence comes from Trachurus trachurus, assembly GCF_905171665.1. Classification (NCBI taxonomy): domain Eukaryota; kingdom Metazoa; phylum Chordata; class Actinopteri; order Carangiformes; family Carangidae; genus Trachurus; species Trachurus trachurus. The sequence goes on from NC_139903.1 coordinate 29,488,810, forward strand.
AATAATACTTACAGCCATATATTTTCTCTGCTCTGTGGAAATAATTTCATTTTTCTCTTTTTTGTTTTGAATAAGAAAAAATGCTAAAGCTTGTATCCTGAATGACTTGAAGCTTAAATGTTTAGTGATGTTCTCTGAGTGTGAGCATTCTGTTCAAATTTATTTCCCATTCTTTTTATACAGATAGAATAAAACACACCATGTGATGTTTGCCTCATTTGTTTACTGTATGGGCCGATGATGGGAGTAGGATGGTATTCGGTTTGGATTCGGCTGAATCTTTAAACAGTGGATTTAGTATTAGACAGAACCCCAAAAATCAGGATTGGGTAGGCTACATCCCTAAAATATGGTGAACTACGACTGTGCCAAAACAACCTGACCAGCCACCCTGTGCTGCTCTGATGGCCAAGACTCAGGAAGTAGGACAGCACTAGAGACTACTGCCTCTCTGAACCATAGACAAACACTGACTGGCCATCAGGGGTGAACTGCAGCCTTCAATATATTCTTTATAGTGTTAGGGTTTGTAAGAAACTGAAAAACTGAAAAAACAGAAGGTACCACTAAAGATTAATTAGAACTCACTGAAGTACCAGGAAGACACAGACACACTGCATCAACACAGACGAACCGACAAAGGACAATGAGAAAACAGTGAGGTTAAAAACACAAGGGACAAACCAGACACAGGTGGTGCAATCAGACACATGAGGTAACCACAGGAGGGAGAGCACAGGAAGACAAGACAGGAACTTCAAAATAAAACAAGGAACTAAACAGGGAACAAGAGACACAAATAATGACATATAGAGAATATGGTTTCAGATTTCAACAACCAAAATAACACATTGCTGATGTTCAATGGTTCTCAGTGACCGGGCATGCTGGTTTGGGCCGAACCAGCACCATAATCCTAGGATGACTCACGCCTGGGATCCACTGGCGTCAATGCGATTTCTTGCCGGACGCGACGCCTCTCTAAAAACAGACGTTTTGGTAGGCCGGAACACAGATTGGTGTGTTAACTGAGAGGCACGGACAGTGGATAAGCAGACCCCCGCCCCCCCCCGAGCTGTTCTCTATCTCACTCCCCATTGGACAGTGACCTCTCGTCTGACGGATTAATTTGCATAAAGATGAGCTGCGGTCAACTTTTGGACGCGACGCAACTGCTCAAACGGATGCGCCACCTACCGAAAATGCTTTGCGGGGGTGTCATTAACGGTTTGACGCGTTCCATATAAAATGAACAGGCAGCTGCGTTGTGGCCATAGACTGTAAAAAGAATGGACGTAGCACCCGTGACGTCACCCATTGGTTTGGGGGAGTCTGTTTTGTGCCGCTACTACGGGGGTTTGAACTGCGCCATGTTGGATTTTACTTGCCATATTTGGAGAGGTGCAGCGGTTAGCCGGCCGAGAGCCCGCCCACTGGCCTCGAAGCAGTGGTCTCCGGACCTGTCACTCAACGTTTCCGCGCCCTAATCGGCCAGAGTTTTAACCTAATAACAGTAAAACGGTAGAGTTTAAAAAAAATTCACCCTCCTCAGAGTGTGTGCGGGGGTAGAAACTATTGGTTGAGACCAAAAAAATTAAATGTACCAGGCTGTAAATATGTTTTTTTAAGCTGTAAAGTCGGCTATTTTAACATGGGGCTCAATTGGAGTTGCTCCCTTGTGGTACCAGCCCCCAGAGGAAGCCGAGGGGATTGCAGTTTTTTGAACGCGGAAGTGAGCTTCACTTCTCAGACCGACAACTGCCCCCTTGGTTGCGGCGGATACAACTAACGCCAGTGGATCCCATGCTTCAGGTTGGGTCGGGTCTGGGTTGGATTTTAATTTTCAGGCCTGTTGAGACCTCTATTCCATGTTTTTTGTTTCCTCCTTCCAGGTAAGATTTCTGACCAATGAGAGAAATGCAACAATCGAATCGGTCTAGTCCCTGAATAGAAACAGAGCAAACGAGCCACAGGTCTGAATACACCCTAAAAAGACAGAGAGCTGCTGGCAGATAAACCATGACCAAGGTTCAGCATGCAGTGGCCTGTCAGACTGCAGGACTGGGACAGGACAGCAGAGTCTGCAGAGCAACACTTCAGAGCAGCTCGTACAGGTTGACAGTTGGTGTTTGAAGCACCTGGAAGTGTGACAATCCTGAAAAGAATGCCTGATCCAAAACAACCATCCATCACTGTCTCACCTGGCGATCTGCACAATTAACAATGTTGCCTTTAATCCAGGGGAGCTTTCTTTGCAATAGGTTGTGTATTTGTTACCTGATCACAGGCCTGCTCTGGCAGGATTTTGTTTCTGTTGAGCTCATCTGATGATTGAGCTTCTCTGTTGAGCATTGTGATACTGTTGATCCTATGACTTGATAGAAATAGATGGTCCATCTTGGTTGTTTACACCGAACAGCAACTGGATCGATTGCCACTGAATTTTGTTCACGTCTTCCACAGACTGCAGACCTTTTGTCTAGAGCCATCAAGTCAAAATGTATTTTCACTTTACTTTGTGACCAAATATCTTCAAAAGAAATTCCCATCAGCTTCAGCGGTACTAACCCTAACCCAGTGATATTTATCTAATTCTAGCATATTAATGTTTTGAACTAATGCCAGGATACGATTTTTGTCTTGCACCATGGTCACCATGTCAGATTCCACACATCACAGTGGCATAAATTCTTGCCATGTCTTGGTCAGACGACTGGCAACACTACAAGTATGACCCCAACCAATCAGCGACCACGACCGATCACGACCCTGCTCCAGTTCATAGGCCATCGAGTTCATAGGCCATCTGGGAGGGGGAACAGGAAACTGTCAATCATGGCTAACGTAGCACTGTGTGTGATGCTAGCTGTCTTTATTTATTTTTTCTTTATCCTTTATTTAACCCGGTAAAACTCATAAAAACCTCTTTTACAGGAGTGGCCTGGCTAAGAAAGCAGCACACAAACAACTCCACATGGAATTATACAAAAGGCATAAAAATGTACAAATTACAAATGACATAAGGCAAACATAGATCTCCTTTCTCGATCCTTCAAAACTGATCTCAATTCCCCAAGGCCAATAAATCGGTCAGTCTTAAGTCCTTCCGCAAGTGGTTCCAGCTTTTTCCCCAACTCAGTCCTTTAGCTCAGACATGAAAAAGAAAAGGAGGAAAAGACGATTGTGGAGCCGTTCCTGGGTCTGATAAAGAGGACAGTATGGATGGTCTGACAACCAATGTGTACCTCAAAATTATAGCAATCTAAGCTCTTTATCATTTTCAGCAGACTAGGCAGAGGAATGCTTCAGTTGTGTCACTCTACACGTCCATTTGTCGTTCCCGAGATTCAAAATCAGGCCCAACGCGGGAAATTTGTCAGCCATGATGAAAATGCGTGAATGTCAGCCTGAAATCATGTTGTCTGATCTTGGCATGAAACCGACATGCTGTGCAATCAATTGTATACTTCCCAAGCATCATTGTGTTGGCATTGTTGTTAACATGTGTCCATGCTAGCTAGCTCTCTGTGTTTTCCACAGATATCTCCAGAGCTCCATCCCTCTGCAGCTTGCCCACTAGTACTCCCATTAAGCTGGCCTGTTCTCCTGCTTTCCCAGCCTGCCCAGCAGCTCTTCCTTGACGGAACTATCCATTTATCCTATATTCCATGTTGTAAACCTGTTTCTTGTCTGGACACAACATCTACTGCTCGTCTGCCCGTCCTGGGTGAGGGATCCCTCCTCTGTTGCTCACCCTGAGGATTCTCCTGTTTTTTCCTTGAGAGTTTTTCCTCAGTGTGAGGGTCTAAGGGCAGAGGATGTTGTTATGATGCTGTGTAAAGCCCCTTGAGACCAACTGGGGCTATACAAATAAACTTGCCTATCATTTAGCTCAAGGCACCACTGTGCAGTCAGAGGACCACAGGCTTACCTGGACCTCTGGTCAATACAGAGAGTTAGTGGAGGTGAATATCTGAAATCACATTCTCCACATTAACTTTGTTTGCAGTTTTTATGACACTATTGTTATCCTATTCTTTTTCTTCCATACCTTTGTTGACTCGCAACCCCTCCTGCAGTTATAGAGCTATTAAACAAAGTTGAGTAGCGTAGAGTTGAGTGTATGGAGCAGTGATGTTGAGACACTGTGAGGAAGCTCCTGTATGTGCACAGCAGCACACAGAGCAGAGAACTGTGAGGTCACCACTGATAAATCTGAGTAAAAGGCATATTATACTGTGACTGTGTGGATTAAGTTAAATGGGGAAATACGTTCCGTGAGCACAGAATTGATATCTGTCTGTTCAGCTTAAATAAGTCTTTGCTCAAGAATAATTTCAAAAATATGATTTGTGAGATATATTTTTCCATGCTCAAAAGTCCTATTGAGCGCTTAGGAATGAGACACAAATGTAATTCCATACTCTCCTGTCAGATCACACAAACAGACGGTTGTTGTCACTCAATCATCAAAGAAGCAACACACGTATCACAGATCATATGGAAAGATCTACGTCATAGATCCATGAGGTTATATTAGACATGAGCTGTACTCATGATACAATAGCTATGGATGAGGTGTGCACCAAGGCAGCCACGAGTCACCGGTTAGACTTCTGGATCATATTCAAATATCATTGTGATACTGCCATGTGTGAGATATGGATGCCCAATGTAAATAATACTTCAGGTTCAGGTTCGGGTCACTTTACTACCTGTAGGCAAATTGTGTTTGCAGTGAAAGAGTCATCAGTCCCTCACACATACACATCCAACACTCGGTGCAGAAAACACAACACATGCAGGGTGTAAACAACAATAACAAAAGAACAACAATAAATCACAGCGTTGTTTTCATGCAGTGCGACTATGACTTGTTCATGTGAATAATGGCTGCAGGAACACAGCTAGGAACTTTCATCCAGAGGGAAATCTTCTCCCCCTTTTCCACACAGCTTCACAGTTCACTTCAAAGTTCAATTGCGTATCTAAAATCATCCTGGGGTATTTGTAGGATTGTACACAACCCACTGTCTGACCTTTAATGGATGCAACTTCATGTGTCAGTGCACGTCTTCTGAAATCATTGATCATCCCTTCACACTAAAAAATGTTGGGTTATCGCTGTAACCCAATTTCTGAGTTATTGGTGTTGGGTTAAATTTTTTGGGGTTATTTTTCCAGAGTGTAACACATTTTCAGGGTTATAGGCTATGAATTTAACCAAATTCCTGGGTTGTTCAAGTAATTGGGTTATTTTTCAGTGAGTAACCCATTCATTGGGTTAAGGGTGTAAAAATAACTCAATGTTGTGGTTAGCATAACCCAACTCTTGGGTTGAATATTCAACCCAAAAGTTGGGTCAAAAAGAATAACCCAACCTGTCCTTATTTGAACCAGCAGTTGGGTTATAATTGGGTTATTTTTTAACCCAACTGTTTTTAGTGTGTAGTTGTAGAGATGTTCAGCTGAAGGCAGTATTCCTCACACAACTTGACCAAATCATCAAGGCCTGAAAATTAAAATGCGACCCGCGGGCGTTGAAGTTCGGACCCAGGACTCACGAGCATTAATTCTCGGGCCGAACGTGGCCAAAAAAAAATAAAAAAGGACGCTCGTTGTCCCACTGTTTCGCCCTGAACCCGTGTTGTTCGGGCCAGCCTGGCCCCTCTGAGAACTCCAGCTGACCCAAGGACAGAGCCAGAGCCTATATATAGTCTGTGGCAGGAACACACATTTATTTAGAAGTTCAATACATGCCAATTAAAGTACAAGTACACAAGCATTAGTCAATCATTAAATACTGAATCATTTATAACACATGAATACTCATGTAGTTTATAAACACAGTTTAAAATGTTTTACTCATCATCGATAAGCACTAACTGATAACTGTATTTATAAACTACATACTAATGAGTATTGATGCATTATAAATGATGAATTCAGTAATTATTAATGCTTAACTAATGCTTCATAGTGTGTACTTATTATAAAGTGTTACCTGACTGAACTTCTAAATGAATGCTGCTCTGGATCCAGCTCTTTCCCTCTATTCTTACTTTTTTAAACTGTAAGAAAACGATTGGAGAGTATTTCCATCTTTCCTGAGCATAAGATTTGTTCAAAATTAAATAAAAGCCTGTCCCATAGACGCCTGTCTCTAATATAAGCCGGGTCAGTTCAGCAGTTGAAGCAAATAAAAGCCTGGGCTTCTGTTTTAGAATTTACAGTAATTTCTTATGTTAGTCTTGGCATAGCTAACTTGCTGATAGAACACCCTTTCATTTCAGTATTAGCTTGTCATTTCCTTTCCAATATAATGTCTCAGTGATGACCACTAGAGGACTATACAGTAGGGACATGCCTGACACTGCACTGGGTTCATTCTGACCCCAGTAGCCTGAGTTGGCAGTCCAGACCTGCTCTATAGGCTCTGACAAGTTCTGATACAGATATATTTAAAGGTAGGGGGAAAAAAACAAAGTCTTATATTAGATTTAACTTGTATTTAACTTTAATGTTCTCCCAATATCAATTACTGCTGCCCTGACACTGTGTCTGACATGTGGTTACGTTTTTGAGGAGGTAAACACTGGAGCTTACAGTCAGTAGGCCTACACGGATATCATTTTAAATATCAACTTATGTCGGTTAAGAGTTCGGTTTGACCAGTCGGTTCAGGTTTAAACTTGTTTTCATTGCACTTTGCCTTCTACACTACTAAAATCACCAGAGGGAACAGGAATGTTGTAAAACAAGTCCATTTGCATAGATCCAGAATATTAATAACAGACCAAGTAAGACTCAGTGATTAAGCAGAGATCTGTTCTTTGCTGTAAAAACAGCAGATACGTGTTAAAACATATTTCTAATGATTGTAAACTGACGGCGATGGCGCTCCCCGTCGCCCCGGCCTGGCCCTGCTCTGGAGACGGACGGTCCTTCTTCTAACCGTGACCTTTTGCCGTGCTGGGTCTGCCTCCAGTGTGTGTGTGTGTGTGTGTGTGTGGAGTATCACAAACAGGACACATCCATAATTCTGAAGCCAAGGAAAACCGACACAGTACGGAGCAGGTGTGACGAGTTTGTGAAGAGGAAATGAGTGAGCAGAGAACCGAGGCAGCAGCAGTGTCCCTATGGATTCTTTAAGCACAGTCACAGTGTTGTGTTGATCAACTACAGGTTGTCATTGTGGCTATAAATAGAGCGTTGTGTGCTCTTATGTTAAAGAAGGCTATCGTGTTATTAGAGAACAGTGACCCACACACACACACACACACACACACACACACACACACACACACACACACACACACACACACACACACACACACACATTGCCAGAGTGACGGATCGATGGAAGAGTGACAGCAGTGAGGAAATAGAGAGATTCAGGATTTACATTGTCCTCTGACACGCTCATATAAACGCCTCCCAATGATAAAGAGACTACACAGTGACAAGGACACCAGTCCTCGTTTAGCTGCTTACAAGTTAAAAGATTTGTGATCTCTCTCCTCCCTCTGCTCCTCCTCTCCCTCTCTCTGTTTTAGCAGACTTCATTGCAAAGCTTATAACCTTTGTGAATTATTTAGTTTATTGACCTCTGCAGGGATTTAATATGAAGGTTGTTTCCTGCTGCCAAAGTGAGCGCCGGCAGGGTCCTCAGGTGACACGGCCAAGGTCGCCCGTCTCCCTTCAGTTAATAATATATTTGTCACACGCAGTGTGTTAGCCCCGACACAGTGCTACTGTCTTCCACTTGATTAGTGCTACTAATAGGACTGCCAAAGATAATAAAGTAGACATTGGCTTAAGGAGATGTGTCAAATGTCCACAGCATCTCTCTCCTCTCTCTATCTTCCCCCCACAAAGATAGTCTGAGCAGCACACACACACACATACACATACACACAAATTCACACCCTGCCTCCCCCCCCTCCTCCTCCTCCTCCTCCTCCTCCTTCTCTCTGTTCTTGTTTTATTGTTTCCTAGATGAAGGTTAAAGGGAGATGCTGAACAGACAGAACAGCCTCAGGACCATGGAGGGCCTGGCTGCCTGGCTGCAGCACTGGGTACTGGCAACAGCCAACCTCTGCAACCCCCCATCACCCCCCCCCCCCCCCCCCCCCCCCCCCCCCCCCCCCACCACAACTACATCCCTGCACAAGTTCATGCAGCACACTGGCGTGTCAGAGGGGGCAAGAGGGTGAATCAGCCAGAGCCATGGGGGCAAGTGGGTTATAGCATGTGAGGTAGAGGGGGGGCAGTAGAGAGCCTGACCACGCCTGTCACTGACAATAACCACAGAGAGCTACAGAGCCCTATTAGCGCTGCGGCTGCCGCTCGGCTGAGACAAAATGGCGCCCAGTAGGTTGTGGTGATTTGATTGTATGAGTAATGGAGAACAAAGTAGGTCCCATGCAAAGTGAAAGGGCAGATGATGATGATGATGGGGGGGCAACCACCATTCCGACATCCCACCAATCCTACTTAGGCCTCTAATTATCTAAATGGCAACACTCCTATATGGTCGGAATGACGGTATTTTGACGGCCGCTCTTTATGTGTGTGGCGTGGAGCAGTGCGTCTCTGAATGCAGCTCCGTGACACTACTGTGTGTAGGCTGAATACCTGTGAGTGTCCGCGGCAGCGCCGCTGCTCGTTGAAAACACCTGTGATAACGTCGTCCAGAAACGTTTGTAATATCACAGGAAAAAGTCGCTAGATTTGTCGCTAGTCGCTTTTGACAAAAAAAGTCACCAAGAGGGGTTGGAAAGTCGCCAGATTTAGCCAAGTTGGCAACACTGCTAGTCCCTGTCTGCGCTCTGCTGCGTAATTACGCACAACCATGTGTGCATTCCTCTATCAGCATGTCTTAAAGAAGGGAGTCACCTGTTGAGTAACGCACTTCCTTATATTGAAAGCTTTGTCGGAATGGTGGGACGTTAGCATGTCGGAATAGCGGTATGTCGGAATGGTGGTCTGTCTAAAGGCTCATTTATGCTCCACGTACGGACGAAATTGTATGTGTCCGTTTCAAACGTTGTTACCGTCACTGCCCACCAGAGGTTGCGCTAGACTTTTTCGTTGTCGGTCATTTTGACTGACGGGGTCATAAAAATGTTTTTTTTTAACGGTCACTTTATTTTAAAAAAAATTATTAAAAAAATTATAATAATGACATTTCAATAGCATTCAATTTTAATTCATTTGTAATCCATATCAAGTCGCATAGCGCACTTACGTTGTCTGCGGATGGCCTCAAAATTTTTCCGTCACCATTTTGAAAAAAACGGTCAATGACGGGAAATATTCGGTTAACGCGACCCCTGCTGCCCACATACTTTCATGCGTCCTTTACGTTGGCATGGATGTTAACCAATACATCCACCAGGGGGCAGCTCAGTGTCAAAAGTTTATGACAACAAACATGGCGACTATGGAGGAGATCTTGATAATGTACATGATAGTAATTGTTTGTCTCTGTGTCCCGGTGAACTGACATCGAAAATATTGTGGTAGTTCCTCACCAACTCGCACAGTTTCTCCTCGAAAGGTTCAGCCATCGTGTCTTCTTCTGTCTCACACTGGATCTAGGCTACGTATCGGGTAGTGACAGCAACACCGCCCCCACGGTTTCCGGTGGTACTGCTCCGTTTGGTCTGTATCCGTAAGCTTTGTGGAAACTGACAAAATGAACGCAGAGTACGGACAAAAGGCTCCATCCGTATCCGTATGCATATTTAACGTTGAGCATAAATGGGCCTTAAAGCAGAAGTAAGCGATCCGGTGGTTTTGGCTAACTTCTTGTCAGCCGATGGAGTTAGCAGTCCCCGCCCTCGTCCCTACGTCACCACATTCACGCGCATCCCTTGGCTGCACACACAGAGAGTACCGCCCCTTTATGCCGTTCTCTCTCCTCATTGGATAAAGGTTGTAGGATACAAGGAAAGTTTTCTCCTCGGCTTACAGCAGAGCAGAGTGACTGACAGACCCGTGTTTCAGACCAAACACTCTATATAAGTGATTGCTGTCGGAAGATACAACTATTTAAGACTTATATTAACACAAACATTCCACTTACTTCTGCTTTAAATGGTGGGATGTCGGAGTGGTGGGACATTGGAATGGTAGGATGTCGGAATGACAGCATGTAACCGATGATGATGATGATGGTGGTGATGGTGGTGGTGGTGGAGGAAGAGGAGCTGCAGTCAGAGCTGCAGGCTGTGTCCTGTCTGTCCTCTTCCTGGAACAGTTTGCATTGAGAGGTCACTGCAAGGTGAGTATGACACACAGGTGAAGGCAGCTGACACCTGTGAGACAGAGACAGGGTAGCTGCCAGTGGCCACAGTACACCTACATTAGCATAAAGAAGCTGCACAAAGCAAAAGAATCACTGCAAAACTGACTGTAATAAATATCTATAGGCAAGTATTCTTATTAAAAGTAATTAAGTCCATGCTTTTTTGTGTCTAAGCCCTTCACATAGGGTGAAGTCAGGTAATATGGGACATCTGGTAAAAAGGGGCATAAGGTCTGAGGCATTTTGCAATTAAAATATTACCAGCCAATCCCAAAACACGATTTTGAGTTGTTGCCATAACACCTCTTGACAGAAAACAATCAATTTGATTAGTTGTTGGTAACATGAAGGTCTTGATGAAACTTTGAAGGAGACTCAGGAGGGAAACTCAAGCGTGATATGCGGAATGTCACTTTTGCATAATAAGGATTCTAAACAAAAAAAACAACTATTTAAGTATGTGCAAAATTGTATTTTTATGATGTTTTTATTGAAGTCTATTAAATGTTCAGTCCTGAAGAGCTTTGGCCTTCCTACTGTATTTGATTGACATGTGAGGGTCAGTGTTGCTGGAAGATGTGTGGTCAATAACCATGGTGCAATAACAACTGGAGCACATCATAACCTGCTTAGTCTATTATACAGTAGTCCTATGTAGACCATGAGAATTAGTACAGGATGGTCCTATGTGATAGAAGACATTTGTCCCATCTAAACCTCTGAGTTAGCTTAGCTTAGCTTAGCCTGCTAATGTGATCTCTGATGCAAGCTAGATGTTCCTTCTGGGTCATGTTATTTCAACAGCTGCACTGACTGGACTAAAGGGATAGTTCACTCAAAATTCAAATTGCACTAATTATCTACTCACCCTCATGTCCAAATTGGACGGACCAGGAAGAGGAGGAGCTTCCGCTACAAACAAGCTTGAAATATAGACATTTCGGGGTTTCAATACAAGACAGACATTACATACGAGCAGCATGGAGGTATTTGGATGTTTTTTGGTGTGTCTTTTTGTTACGAAGACAGTTGGTATCCATTTGCAACCGTTATATGGACATGCACTGCTACGCCGAGACCCCCTGTAACTCAGAGAAGCCACGGAGGACTCTGAAACTTCTCCCAGCCCTTAGTCCACATGAGGGTGAGTAGATAATGAGTGCAATTTGAATTTTGGGGGAACTATCCTTTTAATTGCAGTCCTGCAACCTAACAGGAATCCAGGTGTAGTTACAGAGTAACATACAAACATCAAAAACATAACAGTTCAGATTTTTTTTTTCCTTCGGCAGGTTAACAACCTCCTATGTCTGTAGTTATGTGAAATAAGAAGCACCGGTCCCATACTATGTAATTAACTAAGCAGTTAAGTGAAGTTTAACCATTTTGTTTATTATAGGCTAATTAGATGTCTGTGACACTACTTTAGCATGAAAGATATAATGGCTTTAACCTTCACTAAGATTCCTTTGTAGCTCAAAAACACAGCAGGACTTTTCCACTTCACCTCAGGTTCAGGTTGAGGTCAGATTAGATTCCACATGGTGACTGGGGAGTGAGCTATTTGTGTGATAATCAGAAATGTTACATGTATTATCAACACAACCTTGAACCATTGCATAATAAGGTCCATGAATACAGGTAATGGGTCGGGCCAGGTCAGACAGAACCTGTACAGGCTCAGGAGGAGTCAGGCTGGATGGTCTAAGCTCTGGTTAGTGACAGTGAACAGTCTACAGTGCCGACAAAGTGGTCCACTGTGTGCATCAACTGTTCTCTCAGTCTCTGTCAATGCATTCACCGAGTCAGTGAGCCACTGTGAGCCAGAGTTCACCACTCTATGAAATAATAATGTAACATTATGAGACAGAGTTATTTTAGAGGCAAATGTGTAGCCGGAACTACATTCCAGACACGGCTGCTGGGTGGAGTGATTTCAAAAGCGCAAGTAGTTACAAGTATTTGCTTTGTGTGTCGTAATGTTACATAATTATACATGATTATTTAATATTGTGGTGAATATGCAGGTCACAACTTGTCCGCGAGAGCATTTTGGAGTTGTTGGATTGTGTGTTTGATGAGTTTGATTATGGACAGGGGACCTGTACCATTCACCTCCATTGTATTTGCTGAGCAGCTCGCGTCTCTGCCCCGCTGATCTCAAAACAACATGCACCGATAATTAAAGATAATGAATCTACCCCTATAACTATAGGGATTATGGTAATTGACAAATTTGCCAAAATGTGGAACTATCCCTTTAAACTAGCTAGTAACATTAACAAACACTTGCAACATACAGTAACTGCCAAACCAAAAATAAAAGCTAATTCCTGCTAGCATGCTAATCACACTTCAAAACCATCCATCCATCCCTCCATGGTCTGAACACCACTTATCACAGAGCCACATAGAGAGAGAGACAACAGCCGTGCTCTTCCCACTGTGCTGGCCCTTTCAGACGACTAATCTATTTAAATTATCTCTGAATCTAATGTGATGAAGTGATGTATTAACATATTTAGTTATGTCAAATGATTTTAAAATGAATATTTATGTGAAATTACATCATTTAGACAGGGCTACAAGTAAGACAACAGGCTCTCATCCAATCCATTTACAGCAGCAACATCATCACTAAGAACCAAAAGCTTCTGCCCACTGGAGAACACAAAATGAATAAATTAATTATTTTTTCAAATCAGTTTTGAGACCAATGGAGAGAAGGTGTGTGATGGTTTATTGAGAATGAAGCACCAACAAACAGCCTCTTCTTTCTTTCTTGGAACATCCTGAAAAATCAAAAGACAAAATCAGAGTATGTCAGCAGAGAGGATGATGGAGTGAGTTTCAACCTGAATTAGATGACAGCGTGAGGTGAAATCTGCCCAGGCATTAGCATGATGTATGATTGGACTCTCAGTGTGAGTAGATTTGTTGAGTCTCTTAATGACCTTCTACTCCGGACCTTTGTCCTCTAACTGCCCACTGCCGTCCATAACTCAGCTGATTCCTATCTCATAAATCATGGCTCCGACCCCCATCACTGTGACAATTAGACTGGATGCTGGGATTGGTGTTTGCTAAATCCAGATTAACTCATCCCACCTCGGTATCTATAGGACATATGAGAGGGATTAATGGACAGTGTGCTGCCTTTTATTTGAAATGGTCTGGTGTCAAAAGAGAGACGTTAATCGCTGCAGTTGGTCCTGATGCTGAGGCGTGACGCTGTCTTCCACCCAAGATCATGTCCCACTGCGTCAGGAAGGAGATTCAGGGTCCCTACATCAACTAGAAATATTTTCACCATCATCCATTATTCTGCTAAATCAATCAGGATCAGGTGATTTTTACACTATGCATTTTTCCCTCTCATTGAACCATTGATATTTGGAAGCTACTTATTTATTTACTTAGATTATTTAGTTATACTTATTAGACACAAAGCTGTCTTCTGTTAAAGGGATAGTTCAACATTTTGGCAAATTGGCCCATTGCCATAATCTCTATAGTCATAGCAGTAGGTTCGTTACCTTTAATTGTTGGTGTAAACTATTTTTAGAACAGCGGAGCAGAGCCGTGAGCTGCTCAGAGCTACGCTACAGAGGCTAAGGGAATTTCTTGGTTTCCCTCATCAAACTCATCAAATACACAACCCAACAACTCCAAAACGCTGTCGTGGACAAGTTGTGAGCTGCACATTCACCACGCCATGAGATAATAACGGAACGTTACGAGACGGAGCTGTTTTAGAGGTAAATTAATGCAAAACCGCTGATGCGCGTTGCGTTCAGGGACAGTTTTTCAGCAAGCAGTTTCTGTATTTACCCTGTATTTACCTCGAAAACGGCTCCGTTTCGTAACGTTCCATTATTATCTCATAGTGTGGTGATTGTGCAGGTCACAACTTGTCCACGAAAGCGTGTTGGAGTTTTGGGATTTTGTATTTGATGAGTTTGATGAGGGAAACCAAGAAATTCCTTTAGCCTCCGTAGCGTAACTCTGAGCAGCTCACGGCTCTGCTCCGCTGTTCTAACAATAGCTCACACCGAGAAATAAAGGTAACGAACCTACTGCTATGACTATAGCGATTACTGTATGGCAATGGGCCAATTTGCCAAAATGTTGAACTATCCCTTTAATCCGTGTTGTTTAAAGCTCTTGTGTGTTGTATGTGCTGTGTAGTTTTGACTGTGAGTAGGCTATTATATGTCTTTTTTTTATGAGGCCAAAGATGAATTTCCACAAGGGTGAACAATAAACATTGAAACATGAGTGGAGCTGCTCTCTGCAGAAATGCTTCACTAATCATCTGGGTGCAGCAGCCTCCTCCAACTCAACACTTTCCCCCCGTGTATCAGATTGGATTGTGCTTATGTAAAACTGACACCCACCTTTAGGGATTTCTCCTGCCCGTGACGTGTGGGGTCACTGGTGGAGCCACTTAAGGCCCATTCATTAAGGCCGACCGGGGGGAGAAGTCTGGAGTAAAGTCTCTACTACCAAAGTAACTCTGCAGCTCAGACCTCATTTGCAACCAGACAAGCCTATTGTAACAGCAAATAAAACAATATTGATTTTGCAAGTGGCAAGGGGCCTGTGCATCTTATTGATTGGGATCAAGCACTTATCACTCTCCAGGCTCAGAGAGTGTCAATGTTAAGCGCAGGTCTCAGGTCTTAATTACGGTGGTGGCCTTTGTGGCTGCTCCTCTCCTAATGATGCTTCATAACACCGCTGCATTTGACCTTCCATCAGCCAGGTGGACAGAGGTGCCGTCTCTGCTACACGGGAGGACATTTGACTCTCTGCTAACTGTATATTCATCTAACTGCTGTGTGTCTTTCTTTGCATAATCTGGTGGTTTTATTACTTTGTGTGTGTGTCTCCTAGTTAGATCCCTCTGTGTGTAGATCCATACTAGGGCTGGGACAATATGCTTTTCTCCCGATTCGATCAAAATTGCGATTCTACGATATTGACGATTTTCTCGATTTGTAGTCTGCATGTTTAACATTTATCTGCACACAAATACTGTAGGAGCCTATAAATTAACATACTCCATTATAAAGTGAACTTAAACCCTTTTCAAAAGCTGGACTCTCTGTATGTAAAAAAGGCGAACAAATGCACATTGCACAATATTTAGAAAATAAAAATAAAAAAAATAAAAAAATAAAATAAAGTGTAATGACTCACTTTCTCACTGTGGTTAGAAGCTAACTCTGTTTTATTACAACAGCTTTTGTGAATTTTGTGACCGTCAACTGTCATTGTTTTTAAAGGTGTACAGAAATGGCCGTTTGTCCTGTTTGTCGCGCCGAGTTGTCACGAGCTGCAACACGAGTTTACCCGAGTAAGGAAAACGAATTTGATTGGTCGTTATCGAGCGGGCGGGATATTCAAAGCTTTGGGCGAGACCGAGCTCCGTGTGTGTGTGTGCGTGTCTCAGACGTTTGAATGACGGATTACGGATCCAATATCAGTGGCTGGTGAATCGTGTACAGGCTGACGTATAATCCGTGCGCCTGCATTATCCAATGCGGAAAAAAAATACACACTTTCATCCTGGATTTACTCAAAAATAGAATTTTGCACAAAGTTTGGCCTACATCGTCTGAAAGATGAGTTATTACATTAATTTTATGACCCAGAGTGGGCTCAAATTAAATTTTCTTTTCTGTACACCTTTAAGAGGTTGTACTATGTCCTTTTGGCAGTGCTGCTTCTTCAGGACAGAGAGGACACAGTAGCTGAGATACCATCAGCCTATATTTATGCGCATTATTGATTTGCGCATAGAAATACCTGTATGGGTATACAGAAAATGTAAAAAGTCCCAATATCATAAAAAAGAAAATGTGTTCACGCTTGGGTAAGGTGGAAGAAGTTGCCGTGTCGACAAAGGGTAAAAGTGAAAAAATACAATGGAAACAGATTTAGCCAATAGATTATTATTATTATTTAGAAATCACGTGAGTATGTCACCCCGGTGGGAAGGCAGTGGATGAAAACACTCCGTCCTCACAGTTGTGTTCACAGGCTCCTCGCAGCCCGCAAGGATGTGTGAGCTTCCAGACAGCTACTTCATCAACATGTCTCGGTGGGTCAGTGCCACGGTCAGTGTCCTTCGCCAGCAGAGCACATCATCACATTGCTCATGTTGCTCTGTCTTCTGCTATGGTAAATGATGCCTGACCTACTGCTTTTACTCACTCCTAATATTCACATACCAATAATGGATAAAATTTCGGTAAAATTTTGCTAATTTCAATGGAAACTCAGCTAGTGACTCACTCTCAAAAAGTGACAAGACAACTTTTTTCAGTCTGGCTGGATGAGCAAAACAGATAAAGATAGAAACTTCCAATCACTTTTAGAACGACCCAATCAGATACATGCTATTTCTGAGTTTTAAAAAAGTAGTTGGTACATGTAGATACATGTTATACTGTGTAGGCCAGGGGTAGGCAATTATATTTGTCGAAGGAAATTAAATTCACCCTTTTGCCTAATAATTTGGTTGTATATTTTTATTTCACTTGTGCACATCATTTTCATTTATGCACATCTTTAGTGTTATGTATGATATAAAATGAAAAATCTTGACATACCCTATCATATCATCATTTACATATCATACTGGAGCTTTACACTGCTAACTTGTATCCTCAGAAATGCCCTGTGATTTTCATCTTAAATATGCAAGGAGGCTGACCATCACAGGACATGTCTGTTCTGATGGTACAAGTCATTGGTCCTGACATGTGTGTTTCTCTTCTATAACACACATTCTACATCTCGGAGGTGACGTCTTTCCACACATGGGCTTCCTTCACCTTTCAAACGAGACAGAGCTCAGTGGGAAACATTAGGAGAAACAAAGGTCGAAGGCACACAGCACACTGTCTGGGGGGAGAAGCAGGTCCGTGCACAAACACTTTGAGAGTGTTTCTGTGTCCCAGCGCATTGACTTACAGGCGCACACAAACAGAGACCGAGAAACACAGTAGGCTACATAAACTATTAGAACTCAGGCCACCTATTGCCGACCCCTGGTGTAGGCTATTGAGTCTTTATTGACTTGTCGCAGTCTTGTATTGTATTGAGGTTGTTCTGATTCTAAATATCTGCAGTACTAAACTGTAAATATGTCAAAATATCAAAAGAATGATAAGTTTATTAAGAAAAACACAAAAATCCAAAAAAATGAAGTGTGACAGAGGGTTAACACTTTACACACATAACACTTACAAAGCCATGGTAGCTTATGATAATGAGGTACACCTTTTGCATCTGCCTGGCAGGTCGATACATGTGGTTTTGATCCTGAGACACGTCTGGGAGCTGCTCTCTGACAGATGCACTGCTGTATGCAAGTAAAATAAACCACTCAAAAACTCATGAATATATTTCCTCAGCCTTGCCAGGTCAACAAACCCTGATAAGACCACGAGAGAAACAAACATACTGTATGCACGGCCGAGCCCGAAGCGCAGTGACCGGAATATATTCCTAATCAGGCTGTTTATTAGACACATTTAAGATCTTCTTAAAGGGATAGTTCACCCAAAATTGAAATTTCTACTTTCATTATCTACTCACCCTCATGTGGACTAAGGGCTGGGAGAAGTTTCAGAGTCCTCCGTGGCTTCTCTGAGTTACAGGGGGTCTCGGCGTAGCAGTGCATGTCCATATAACGGTTGCAAATGGATACCTGGTTCGTCAAATTTGGACGAACTGACCCTGGTTCGTCCAAATTTGACGAACCGGGAAGAGGAGCTTCGAGAAGCTTCCACTACAAAACAATCTTGAAAAATAGTAATAATAATTTTTTTCTGGACAATTTTGCATTTTGGGGCTTCAATACAAGACGGACATTACATACGAGCAGCATGGAGGTATTTGGATGTTTTTTGGTGTGTCTTTTTGTTACGAAGACAGTTGGTATCCATTTGCAACCGTTATATGGACATGCACTGCTACGCCGAGACCCCCTGTAACTCAGAGAAGCCACGGAGGACTCTGAAACTTCTCCCAGCCCTTAGTCCAAATTAGTGAAATTTCAATTTTGGGTGAACTATCTCTTTAATGGCATATTCAATGTGCCACGGATGGACTTTCTCAGCAGAGCTCCATTTCTTTCCTCCGAATGTCTCAACATGTGTGGAAAGGAAAAGATTTCGACCCTGGCTGGGCTGAGAGGATTTATAAACGCTACACCCCGAATGTACCGAGGATCTCAGTCATAGATTAGCGGGCTAAGAGGGAGCACTGCCACTCAAGGTTCTGCTGTCAATCGTTGAATCTGGGTACTAGGTCAATCAATGGTTCCTCTCCCCTCTCCGCCTCTCTTTCCCTCTCTCTCTCTCCAGTGATCTTCTCAGATCAGTGGAGGAGGGAGAAAAATCAATGGAGTAAAGTAATCACTTGGCGGAAGATACAGTGAGGCCCAAGGCCCACCCGGCTACCTGAGTTCCATTTCACGCATCAGCAGCTACAACACAAACACACACGGCTCGTCCGCACTCCCATCTTAAACAACACGAGATGTCTGGGCAAAGCCAACCCCCCTCCCTCCCCCCTCCCCTCCCGTGACCTATTCCTCCAGAGGAAACTCCCAGATTGCACTGCAGCTCAGCGCCGCTATCTACTCCCAGAGCCGGCTATTGATCTACAGACCTACACAATCAGGCTCTGACAGCGCCGGCCATACCACATTTCCAAAAAAAAAAAAAAAAAGCCAAGTGGCAAAAAATACGCCTCCCTCCCCATGCTCTGATTCCTCTGACATCATTGGCTATGGAGACATGCTACTCGATTTTTTGCCCGATTTTACCCACGATTCACAGTCGGGCCTAGTCGGCACCAGTTGGGGACAGTCGGCATGGCGAGTTGGAGCAGAAATCTGTTACTGTGTGATGGGGAACAGACTCAAATCGACAAGTGTGTGTGCCGCTGCCCGACTTCAGTCACAGCAATTCAAACATGTTGTCAGTCGGGTAGTGTGTATGGGTTACTGACTCGACCGCAAACACGTCTCCCACAGCCAATGAAAAAGAGGAGGTGGGACAAATGAAATTGCGTCAGAACTTAATGTCGACTCCTCCACAACTTGATCCATACCAGTTCTTTCTTTCTTTAAAAAAAAAACTAAATTGAGAAAATTAACATTACAGTAACACACAGATGTTTAACCCCCACCCATCCCCGCATGCTGCCAATACAAAACATAAATTAGATAATGAAAATAAACTAATTGAGATGAAAGCACACCTCAAACATTATATAAAAAGGCTACAAACATATCTATCTATCTATCTATCTATCTATCTATCTATCTATCTATCTATCTATCTATCTATCTATCTATCTATCTATCTATCCATCCATCCATCCATCCATCCATCCATCCATCCATCCATCCATCCATCCATCCATCTATCTATCTGTGTATATATATATATATATATATATATATATATATATATATATATATATATATATATATATATATATATATATATATATATATATATATTATACACATGTGTGTAAATAATAATCATTTTTTAAAGGAATAAAATAAAAAAGATTAAATAGTAAATAAATAAGTGAAAAAGTAAAAAAAAATGTCATGAATAAATAAATAATATATATTATATATATATATGCATGTGTGTACAAGATTAAAATAATAGTAACTTTAAAAAATAAATAAAAATAAACAATTCAGAATATAAAAAAAATAAATATATAAGTGAAAAAGTGGACATTCAAGGCAATACAAGTAGGCTATTTGCCATCTGTATCACTTTGCAAATTTTTGGAGGTCTCAGAGTGTCCAAGGAGGTTTCAGCACTAAGAACAGGTTTTCTTTAGTTGGTGTTGTTAGTGTAGTACTCCAAGTCTTTTCTAAATCGGCAAAAAAGCGTGTGGTGTGTCTCCAGCTAAAGTGCAGTGACAGCGCTGTGTCAGCAGCTGGTCAGTGAAGCAATGGTTTCGGGTGCAGCTATAATAATAATAATAATTTACTGTAAATGAAGCTATTGAGCATCAAGTTGTTGCCGATGTTGAGACAGTAACACTCGCTACATAAGACTGATTGACCCCACGACCTCATAGCTTATGTGTGAGGAGAGTGGGTGGAGGGTCACAGCGGGTGGTGGGGAGAGGAGCCACAGGTGGATATTTGTTTAACAACTCTAAAATGCAAATGGCAGTTTACTGTGAGGAGCTGCTGCGCTAACAAAAGACCTGAGGGAAAGGTCAGCAGCGTTCCGCGGGGGTCAGATCACCACGTTAGCCTGACCACAGACTCCAGCGTGTCCCCAGGTCTCAGAGCCCATGTTGTTTATGTACGGGGTCAATGCAGACCAGTGGTTTGTGGTGGGTTTATTTATCTGCCCCTCATTCAGCTTTAGTAGCTTTATTCATTTGCATTGGAGCAGAGAGGACGGCGCTTTTTAAATACACTTCTCAGAATGGCTCAGAGGAAAAGAATAAACATGATAGTTTCTCAAGTGGAGAGATCGAAAGGGCATTTATAATAATCATTGTTTTAAATGCCATTTTAAGAAACAATCCGATCTACATTTTGTACATTAGACTAGAGTGCAGGGGTTTGGGGCTATTGTAATCTAACAAAATGTAATACTGTTCAACACAGAGCTATGCGCTGCTTCCTTGGCGTACACAAAATGGCCCCCAAACTCACAGTATGTGGCGATATGGGATGGGAACCATGCAAAGTGCGGATTAAGGGTGACATGGTGCGACTATGAAACAGACTCATTAAAATGCCTGACAACAGACTTGTCAAACAAATTTTTTTGTGGAACATTTCAAAAAACTGTCGTTGGACAAGGGAACTTATTAAAATATTTGATGAAGCAGATTTTCAATATATATATAGAAATAAATTATCTTGTAATGTTAGACAAATTAAGATGATATTATTTGAAAATTATAAACAAAATTGGGCAGAAGAAATTCTGCACAAACCTAAATTAAGAGTGTATTGTTTGATAAAGTCTGTTTACCAACCAGAGCCTTATGTCACCCTTAACCTAACTAGAGCGCAGAGGTCTGTCTGTGCCCAGTTGAGATGTGGTATCTTGCCTCTGGCGGTTGAAACGGGACGTTTCCATTCAATCCCAGAAGAGAATAGAAAGTGTCACCTGTGTGACCTGAGAGAGGTAGAAAATGAAATGCATTTTTTGTTTTATTGTCCTTTTTACCATGACTGTAGACATAAGCTCTTTCTTAAAATGACCCCGGACTGTCCTGATTTGTTTTCTGTGTCCGATGACTGTACACTAGCATATCTGTTTAGTGAAAAAGTGTTTTATTTAGCTCAGTATGTGTTGAATTCTTTCCAAAAGCGCATGGGCGCGCTTTATGTTTGATTGTGGATTGTGCTTTCTGATGACTGTAGATCCCGGATTAGTGTATGTGGAGATGTTCTTTTGTTTATTGTTCTTTATTTCTTTTGGTGTGTCTTGTAAGCCCATGAGGGCTGGGCACCATGACACCGTGAAAATAAAAAACAAACTAACTAACTGTAGGAGAGTGAGACCAGAAACACCCTGGATGCTGGTGTGCCTCGCATTTCCCAACCTCACCAGTGGACAGAGTGTTTTTGGAGTTGGTGGAACAACACATGCTACCACCACTTTGAAAATGACGGTAAAGCATGAAGGATAAACCGGGAAAGCTAAATGCCAGAAATGATGTCCTGAGCGGACCAATCACAGCCCCTGCGGTTTGCATCGCCTGGAGGTGAAGTCAGAATTTGTTGGAGGGGCACGTCAGGTGATGGCGTAGGTTTAGTCTAGTCTACGCCATCCACTTGTCCATAAATTAAGCTTTAAGTAGCCACAAATGTCACTATCAGCAACATCATACCAGGACATGTTCACAGACGTTGGGGGGTCAGGCCTACAGAGGTGCACATGGTTATATTTTATAATGGGCAGCAAATCTGGAAAGATACATAAATATAGATAAACGAGGAGTCAGCAGACTATTGTCATTTAAAACAACTTTAATGCAACAACCACTAGTCTGTACTAGCCTAGATCTGAAAACCAAGAATGCAATAATGTCAATCATGAATAAATCACCAGATTTCAGTGTTGAGCTACAATAGCATTCATGATCTCTTTTTGAAGATGAACTGACCTAAAATCTGATGAGGAATCATGGAAACATTTCAGTGCAGTAGTCATAACACACACCTGCCTGCACACACAGAAAGGGCAGTAGCATCAAATAGACGAGAAGATTTCCTCGCTTATATTTTGAGAGTGCTATGGGTGATCTCTGTCAACGTGGAAATAGGGGAGAGGTGCAGTTGGAAACAGTGACACACCACAGACCAACGTCTCAACCAGAAACAGAGCTGGGGAATGTACAAGAGAACTTTTAATTTAAAATAACAAATATAAAATCTGTTCTCCTGACACCGTCTGGTACTCAGAGTAGAACTCATGATGTCCAGAAGTTTTTGCTGGAGGCCAAAATTTGAAAATGAGCTGCATCCCTGGGACACGAGGAGAGAGAGTTTACTGTGTCCTTTCAGATTTTAATGTATCAGAGTATCCACATCCAGAGGCAGAAATGTGGTAATACAGAAAAAACTAAATGAAATGATCAAAATAAAGAAATAAATGAACATATTTGATTGTGAGTATTTGACACAGACAATGTCCTTATATCTCTTTAAAGACATAGATAGAAAACGTTTACAGACAGATGATCAGGTGAGTGAGGACATCTATACTGTACTACATTAGTACAGGTGTACTTTTTTTAATTTTTTTTTATTACAGTAGTACTGTATGTGACCTACCTGACTCTTGTGGTATGTGAAACTTGGAACAGGCCTGCTCAGGGTGCTGATTGAATTGAATGTCTTTATTGTCATTGTCTGTGACATCTGATTAAACACAAACTGTAGCTAGGCTATACATTCACACATACAAAAACCTCCCAATATAAATATGTGTAAAAATAGGCCTAGTAAATACATAAAAAATTTAAAGTGACAATGTTAATGCATTAAAGGGGACATATGCTCATTTCTGCATTTCTTGACATGGTACCTGGATGTCTAAAAGTAATGTTGCTTTGGTCAGAAAAACCAAAAGATTGAGCACAGCTGGGTTCTCTACACGGGGTCATCCCTATGTTCCCACAGCCCTATGTTCCCTCAGCCCTATGTTCCCTCATTTCTAACTTTTGTTGTCACTGAAAATTAGGCCCTATTCCCACAGCCCTTTGGTCCCACCATTGGTTGGGTTTAGGCAATGAAGAAAGGAGTTGGTTAAGTTTAGTAAAAAGACCAGGTAGATGCTAGACAGGCCAGATAGACAGAGTCCAGATAGGTAGAGAGAGTCCAGAGGGAACATAGGGCTGAGGGAACATAGGCACGCTCCCCTCTACACACCAGTTTCACAGCCCTGCTCTAAACGGTCGGTTTAGAATCTTCGCTCTGGTAGCCGAGGTAACCATGGTAACCATGGGAGCGAGGGCTGGAATATTCAAATCACCCGGCTTGTGATGTAATAAGCCGGGTGAAATTAAAACGGCTTGTTAAGAGACATATTTTCTGACTATGGCAGTTTACAAAATGTTGACGTAGTTGTCAAAACCTACGTTTAAGGGGTGAGGAGGCACTCCAGATACGCAAATACATATACTAAAGCAATGAAAAAGTGAGTTTTGCATAATATGTCCCCTTTAAGTAATTTGCGAGTGGCTGTAAAGGGCCTGAGGGCGATGGCGGGGGGGGTTCAGTTCATAGATGGCTGTTGGGTAAAATCTGTATCTGAATGTAGCAGTGCAGGTCTTTAGGGCTCTGTAGCGTCTTGCAGATGGTTAAAATCCAAACAGGTCATGAAGAGGACGTGAGCTGTCCTCCATTGTGTGGCAGCCAGGTCTAGAAAGGAGCAGGTCTCTCGTCGGTATGTGACCTATGACTAAGTGAAACTCCACCGACCGCAGGTCTGTTCCAAGTTTCACTCAGTTATAGGTCACATACCAACACGCCTACAGAGAACAGGACAGTATAGATGTCCTCACTCACCTGCAACTTAGAATGATAGGTCCCAACCTAGAGACTGAGATGCTGCTGTGGACCCAGGTGACTGGGGTTTCTGGGTTAGCTCTTTTAGAAGAGAGGGTGGCATAGTCGGCTATGGTAAAATCACCCAGGAAGGGAGAACAATGACACAGAGGTGCATGGTGTCTAGAGATGCGCGGATAGGCAATTATTTCATCCACAACTGCATCCCAAAAGTCGTCATCCACCCGAACCAACGTTTTTTCAAAACCACACCCGCCCGCCATCCGCCCGTTGTTGTATATATATGGACTATGTATATATTTTTCCTAATTGGTTCAACCGCCACCCGCCCAAATCTAATTAAAATATATTTTTGCGTCATGTCATCCGCCCGACCCGCGGTGACTGTGAGTGCAGATGAGGGTGTTATTGACCATATTCACAGTGTCGCCATCTTTACGTCACCACTCGGGCTTAGCCGGCGTCTTCATAAAAAAATATTTAAAAATATGTTAGCGGGCGTTAGCTGCAACTGCTAACGGTAACGTGAATGTTGATACAGTATGACACCCTAATGTAAGGGCGCTTTCACACCGCACCAGACAGTAAAATTGTTACATTGTAGCTACAGACTGCGTAGTGGTCCGCGTTCACACATGCAAACAAACTAAAACTGGTCTGAATGACGTTTCGTCATCTTCCGGTAGAAATAAGCGCCAATTTGAACACTGTAGAACACTGTACAATTAGCGCGATACAGCTCATAGATGTACTGTTTATTAGTGACCAAGCGCAACCTATCCATGCGCTCCTCTCTCTCTCTCTCTCTCTCTGTGTGTGTTAGTGATGGGAATTCCGGCTCTTTTTGGAGAGCCAGTTCTTTCGGCTCGGCTCACTAAAAAGAGCCGGCTCTTTCGGCTCCCAAGTGGCTCCTCAGATTTTATGTTGCTTATCACCAAAATAATGCAAAACTATGTGTAAAATTAATTACTAATGTAAAAAAACAAACATTATATCAAATATTTTCATTTATGCCTTTATTTACTGAACACACTCAACCTTGAATAGAGTGTTACAAAAATAAATTATAAAGTAGGCCTATAAAAAACAAAGTCCAGGGCTCCAGACTAACTTTTCTTTTGCACTTATGGATGAAAACTTCTCATGTCAAAAAAAAAAAAATCAAAATCAAAATAATCAATCAAAATTGTCAATGCTGTACATCCTGCATACAGATGTGCCTGTGCAGGTTGTTTGTGGAGCCTGCTCCATATGAGATTTTCACCTTGCACAATCTACACTCTGCCTTTGAACTGCTTACTGCTTATTTAAATGCCCAAATGCCCAAATGCCCCCCCCCCCCCCCCCCTCCTCCGTCGGACGGTCAGACTGTCAGATGGGGGGAGGATAGCAATTTGAACGCATTAGCGCGATTTAGCGCATTTGTTTATTACTGTCACTACCCTACCTGTGCCTGCGTGAGTGCCCGCACCAGCTAGAGAGAGAGAGGTGCTGCCACATGGCTCGTGCTGGATGCGCTGGTTGATTAGTTTCGTTTTTACCCCCTTCCCCCGTCGATCTGTGACTTTCACTACAACAAGCAGAGGAGAAAAAAAAACTAAAACGGCTCCCAATGAGGAGCCGGCTCCCATCGTTCACTTCAAAGAGCCGGCTCTTAGAGTCGGATCGTTCGCGACCGACACATCACTAGTGTGTGTGTGTGTGTGTGCGCGGTGCGACCGCACGCGAGAGACGGCAGGTGGAGGGGCAGCCTGGCAGAGATGATAGATGGTGAAACGCGGTTTCTTTTTTTCCATGCGAGACTGTGGCGGGCCCAAACACACCCCACTTTTCAATGAAAATACCCAGGTAGACCTGATTGGTCTAGGTTTAGCTTTGGTGCGGAATCAAGCTGACCGAGACCACCACTTTTTGGAGGTCTCGGTCCGCTTGATTTAGTGTGCACCCGAGTGCGATTGATGCTTTCACACCGACGAAAACGAACCGAACTAAGAGCTTTTGGTTCGCATTGGACCGTTTAGTGCGCACCAACTGCTGTTGGTGTGCAAGCGCCATTTGACAGAAGAGCAGTAAAACTGTGAATAGTCAATGCACACCCGAGATTTATTCATGTTATTGAAGCCTGGAAGATGCTAACAAGCTTGTATTTTTAGCCCATATCAGATGTTGTGGTGAACACTGTAAGGTTAAATAGCTCAACGGTTGTTATGTGACGGCGTTGAGTCTTCCCACCCCGAGTGATGACGTTTAGCAAAGATGGCGACACTGTGAATATGGCTCATGGATGAATCCAAAGACAACAAAAGACCAAACTGCTGGAGCAACAGCCGAGATGCTTTGGTAACATGTCATCCAGCCTTTTGGTTGTCCAGAAAACATGTTTGTATCCCATAGCTGAGCCTCTTCGGGTGGCAGAACAGCAACAAGATCCTCCAGTGGATGCTGACACAGGAGAGGGTTAGAACTCCCACAGCCAACAGGCCACAGTGGAACAAAGACCTGAACCATCATGGAGCTAGCCAGGCCGACCACCTCAATAACAGTGCAAGAACCTCCTGGGTCCATCTAACACCAGCAGCCTCATCAGTCCTGCTGCCATCCTGACAGGCCCTCAGGGGCCTTTGAGTAGGACATTTAGGCCTCTTCGAAATTTCACTTGTTCCATCTACACTGTCCAGATGCAGCAAGCAAAACTAAGGAAATGAAAACCACAGAGGTTCATACAGTAAGCATAAATACATGTCATGTACTGTATTATGCATCATGCAACGCATTCATTGAAACTATGAAACTTACATTCTTCCTTTGTGAAGCAAGAAAAATGTGAGGAGAAAATTGTAATCAAAGCAGTTTCATCATATTCTCACAGATGTCCCACCTTGTTTTATTATAACATTTTTTTACAGCCTACATTAATTTACAGCATCATCTCTGATAACATGCCAGTCTATTGCTAATTCATATTGCTAAGACAATTGAGCAGCTCACTTCAGTGCCTCTGGATTGCTGAATTACATATGGATTATTGAAAAAATATAAATTTTTCCCACCTCAACATTGAAAGTTAGTCTAAATGCAGCAAATATAGCACTATAGGAATCAGTGAACTACATTCCATTAAATACAATTGACATTTTAAGCACTGTAAAGCCTTGGATATATTATAATCTAACACCACTCACTCAGAGTTTCACAGAGTAGTGTAAAACACTTCTGTTAAATAAGATTAACTAATGTGGATTACAAAAACAAAACAAAAAGCTGTTTGTTCAACATTTGATATCTGACTAAAATAAATATTTAACTTTTCTCTCTCTCTTTAAACTGACAGTTGCAGCCAGCACATTCTTTAAAAATGCACAACTTTTATTTTGAGGCCAAGCTGTCTCTTTTTCCTGTTCTTGACTTTCTCCTTGTCCTATCTTATTGTACAAGTTGGATAACAGAACAAGATGGTGTGCAGAACTGAATTACATATCTTCATCCAATGCAACAATAACATGACTACAGCTTTTAGCTAATGTATCTTAACTAATCAGTTAATAATAAACAATTTCACAAACATCAACATACATTTGCACTAGTACAAGTAGGACAATGAAATAAGGTAATACCCTCGTAACTGGCATTATTCATTATGACTGAACTGTAAATAAGGACTTAAGCTATGATGCTAGCAGTATTGGGCATTAATTATGGTTACTAGTTACTTTCCCCATAAAGTAACTGAGTTAGTAACTGAATTACAACATAAAAGTAACTAATTACCAGGAAAAGTAACTATAGAAAAAAATGTGTATATAACGTACAGTCTAACAGGTGTATTATTTTGTGATGGGTCTTCTTGAGTCAAGTAACGACGCATTTTATTGTCAATAACGTTAACAGTGTTATAACGGGGGAAACAGTAACTCTTTTGATTACTTGTTACTGAAAACAGTAGTGCCGTTAGTAAGTTATTCCCAACATTGAATGCTAGGTATACTCCTTTAAAGCTAACATACATTAAACTGACACACCATCTACTGTGATGTATTTGTGAGCATGTATGCCCCCTCTCACATGTAAATATTTCCCCTCCTCAAAGTTAGTTTTGATTATTGTGTGTGTGTTGTGTCTACAATAAGCTCCGACTGTATGAGACATTTATTATCTGTTGTCAGCTCACTCAGACATGTCTGAACATTTTGCCATGTCAGACTGGATCCTGTGCTTTTGCAACATGATCTGTGTCAAGGCCGAGTCTCTCTGTGAGTTTGACCGCTCAGAGATTTCTCAGTGACAAACTTCAGGCCTCTCCTTTAGCTTATAGGCATAACATGTTCCTGAGCGGCACAGGCAGGGTCACCCTGATCTCTGATAACTCTCCTCCTCCTCCTCCTCCTCCTCCTCCTCTTCCTGCTGGTCTCTCCCTCATTCTCTCTTGTTCTCCTTGTCTATTTTTTTGTGATGTTATCTTTTCACTCTCCTCCCACTCCCTGCAGTACCCTGAAGCTCTTTGGGATGAACGCCTCATTGTTTTTGTCCTTGCACTGTTTTCCAAAAGTGCGTCGCCGAATGTGGATGTTGAATGGCTTCGCACTCTGTTTGACCTTTGTGATTTCAAAGGAGGGCGGGTCAAGTCTGGGCCAATTACACGTTTTAGATAGTTCACCTTGGAAAGCAGCCAAATTCTGGTTTCACTAGGTTTTACAGTAGAGTTTACAGTGCAGAGACAGCTGTCAGCTCGTAGACTGTAGTTCATGTTTGAATGCTGATGTGACAGCTGAACCTCTTGTTGTCACTACTAGAGGTGGCAAAACACAGTGATAATGTTTGAAAATGTCCATGTCTGTGGATAATATTTGGATTTAATAGATGTTCCTGAGTGGCAGCTGTGTCACATAGTAACCGGCTTATGACCCCTCCCCACCCCTACAGCTTGGAGCCTGGTTCAGGCTCATGGTCAGAACAGTTATCTGTTTTTGTTGTGTAATATATTGTGTTTGGCATCAATTCAAATGGGACCTTCGTGGCTTTTATTCAAGACCAATCATTAATCTTTCTTATTGCAAATATTAAATGAATGCAATGAAAGGTAAAGTCAGTCCTTACCCTCCAGAAGATAGCTCAGCAGCTGCTGCTGTCAATCACACATCCTGCTAGCTAGCTAACTTCCTCACTCACTTCTTTACCCACTGAATATGTATTAATAGCATCAGCTGTTTTTCTCTGAAGCCTTCACCTTCAGTGTTTACCATGTTAACATTCCAAAAATGTCTTAATGAAGTTCAGATAAAATACTTCCCTTGATGCACCGTGAACTGCACTGATCGGAGCACAGCACACTGTGTGTTGTTCTCATTTTGTACAATTGGATATTTTTTTCTGTGTTTTATGAAACATGGAAAACACATTTTACTTTGAAAAAAAAAAGAAAATTCACGACACAAAATATATTGTTACAAAAATGCAATAACATATCCAAATGCATCATTAGTTTCTGAGTTTTTGACCCTGATGTTCTAGGGCTTAAAGGGACAACGAGGAGTTTCTATTTGGTTATAAAAAAAGTCTCATATTAATGTGGATGAATCTCCGCTACCCACTCTTGTTAATGGGCCCATTTTCCATAAATATATCGTTTTGTCTCTATCGTTATTTTGTTATTATTAGTGGTGGCGGAGATGCTGGTCGAGCCGACCAGCGTTTCTTTACTTTCGGTTTTGTGGCGAGTCATGAGAATAACGCCGCCGAATCGCCATTTTTGGTTGGAACTACGACGGTATGTGATCGTCTTCCAACCTCTGACTTTAATTCTTGATGAATGAAAACATGAGTCTGTCTTGCGCCGGCCAAAGAATTTCAAGGTGCGCGGAGGCTCATAAATGTAGTGTGAAAACGCTTCGCTTTTCCAAAACTCCTCGTTGTCCCTTTAAAGGGACAGTTGAACATTTTTGCAAATTGGTCCATTGCCATAATCCCTGTAGTCCCTATAAATTCCCTATAAATCCCTATAAATTCATGCGAAACCGCTGCTGTGCGTTGCCTTCAGGGACAGTTTTTCATCAAGCAGTCTCTGTATTTACCTCTAAAACAACTCTGTCTGGTAACGTTCTGTTATTATCTCATAACATGGTGATTGTGCAGCTCACAACTTGTCCACCAGAGTGTTTTGGAGTTGTTGGATTGTGTATTTGATGAGTTTGATGAGGGAAACCAAAAAATCCCATGAGCCTCCGTAGCGTAGCTCTGAGCAGCTCACGGCTCTGTTCCGCGGTTCTAAAAATAGCTTGCACCGACAATTAAAGGTAACGAACCTACTGCTATGACTATAGGGATTATGGCAATGGGCCAATTTGCAAAAATGTTCAACTATCCCTTTAAAGAAAAAAAATATTCTAATTCATGCATTTTGGAGATTTATATGTCATTGACAATTTGAAGTGTTAAACTTCCCTCGATATTTATTTGTCACCAATCACAATATGGCCTGATTGGGTCTCTTTAAAATGATTCCAAACACAATATTAAGAAATAAAAAACCCAGGACCTCATGTAGGCTACTGGTTACTGTTATATACCATAATATCATCTGCAAACATGGACATTTTCGAAATCTATTGTCATGTTTTTCCACCTTGAGTGACACTGAAATGCGCTCCTACACGGAGGAAACGAAAGTGTTACACACATTTAGTTATCAGTGGCTGCATCGAGCAAACGCACGGCTAGTGTGACTCCCAGGCAGCGTGTTGCTATTGACAACAGTCAGCTTCAGTTACAATGTTCTCTAACCTCTGCCTTTTTTTTTTTTTTTTTTTTGGTGCAATCTATCTGTTTACCCAGGTTGTGTGTGTGTGTGTGTGTTTATTTGTTAGTCTCATCATGCATGCCACCGGTTCTCACAGAGTGTACCTTCAGATGTGGTTCCTCCGCGGGGGGCAGAGTGATCAAGGAGGAGACAGTGCCTCCTCATGAGAGCTCTAAAATTGATGTGCCCTTTTAGCTGCAGTGAGGGTGACCTTAAAAATCAACAACGCTCAGTGAGAGGCACGGCCACTGATTAATCTCATCCTCTGCTCAGCTGCTCACACTCAGTCATGTTCCAAAGTGTTTGTGCTACGTAGAGAAGGCCACGCAGCCATGAAGCCAGACAGTGAGACAGATATCACCATGAAACTTCCCAATAGTATTACTTACATTAAGACAATCCTTTTTTGTATTACAAGTTTTGTCAAATCTTATGTTAAAATATGTAAATGAGGCTATGTGTAATTAAATATGCCCTAATTTGCATGTATCTCCAAAACAGAAATCCGACATTGGACAAAGCTACTTTTAAAGAGACCCCAAGGAGTTTGTTTTTGGTTACCTGCTGGAATAATGCCGCCGAATCGCCGTTTATGGTCGGAACTACGACGGTATCTGATCATCCTTAAACCTCCGACTTTCATTCTTGATTAATGAAAACATTCTTAGCAAATGTTTTTCTTTCGTCCATCTTGGGCCGGTCCAAAAATTTCACTGTGCGGAGACTCATGGGAAAAGTAGTGTGAAAACACTTCGCTTTCCAAAACTCCTCGTATAGTCCCTTTAAAATTCTTGTTCGATTTTGTTGACATATTAGAGTCAGAAGTTTTTACAGAGGGGAATTTGGATACCTCTTTTTATCACTCTGTAAATGAGAAAATACTGTCACTAGCCCTAAAAAAAAAAAATCTAATTTCACCATGTTTTTAGGAATAAAATGTTGTATAAATCAGGCTGTGAATGATAAATCAACAACCCCCTCTGTAAAAACCTTCAGGATATAGAAAGGAATAAAACTGGAAGGTTCGGTGTCTGTAAGTGCCGCTGAAGTGGAGATTATGAGGAAAAACTCATTTTGAGAAAACAGCCTTTAAAGATTTGTATTGTAAAATTCTGTCAATTGTAATTTTACAATTGTTTGCAGAGGAAGTGATGATTTTTGGAGCCCACATCATTGTGCAGGAGAGAGACAGAGAGCGCTTTACAATGATACCTGACATGACCAGCTAAGGTCAGACAACAGGCACAGCACAGTTTGCCACAGTAGCATGTTAACTTTTGATGAATTTAGGAGAAATGAAGTAAAATAATAACCACCTTAATGTTGATATTCTACAATTTCTTCCCACTATTCTGAAAGAAGACATGTTAAGGACGCCAAATCATCCAAAATCTCAAAAATGACCAGTGCCTTAAAAAAGCTATGTTTTTTCCTGTAGAGTCTCGCCTTAATTTTGAGCCAACGTTGTGCATAACTGTGTTATGTCAGATTGTACGGCGGCTCTGATGGAGAAGGAAAGCTATTGGAGAGGGCGTATGGAACAGCAATATGTTCCCAGAATTCAATTGTGGACGAGCTACTGTAGGCTACGGCCGACAGCCACTGTTCAGTCGGGATCCAAACTAAAGGAGCAGTGGAAAACCTTTTACCAGCTGAATAATTGCAGCGCCGTGGCTTTGGCCCCTTTGAATTTAGTGGTTTGATAATTACTGTTGTCACAAGAGATTTCTCTTTAGGATGTGTCCTTGGAGGGGTTCACACACCGCTGACATCTTTGCTAAAGAGCAGGACACGCCTGCACAGCGCCGCACACGCAGGGACGCTCTGATTGCCTCGTCCACAGAGAGACAACTGGAGCGGAAAAAGGCGCTGGAAATTCAGCAGGCATGGATAAGAAAGTGAATGTGATCAAGTGCTGCAAGGGCAAGATGTATTCACTGACCCCCCCCCTTCCCACTTCCACCCCCTCCATCCCCACTCTGCCTCACCTCACCTTCCTCTAAACCAGTGTTTCTCAACCTTGGGGTCGGGACCCCATGTGGGGTCACCTGGAATTCAAATGGGGTCCCCTGAAATGTCCAGTAGCTAATTGATAAAAAAAAATGACTGATAAAAAATATTGTTTTAACTTTTTTTCTTTTTTTTTTAATGATGATTAAACCACACACAATCTCAAACAACTGTTTTCTATACTTTAACTTTCTCAAATATAAAGTGAGCATTTTGATTGATGGCCACGATCACATGGGGTCGCCAGAAATTTGTGATGTCAAAATGGGGTCACGAGCCAAAAAAGGTTGAGAACCACTGCTCTAAACCACAGCAAACACATGGAATTTTTCAATTTTTTTTTTCAATTTCTTTTTTAATTTTTTATTATTTCCTCACAACCACTTTTACAATATTAATTCAGCAACCATTTGGACAATTCATTTTACAAGTGGTATTAGTAGACAAACAATCATCTTTTGTTTTTTTTGTTTTTTTAGATTTATATACACGTGTAAAAAAACTTAATCAGAAAACCAGAATTTTAGAATATTTAAGAAGAAAAAAGAGAAAAAAGAAATCCAAAACAACGGCAACCATAAAAAATAAAAAAAAACACGCCAAACAAACAAAGAAAAAAGACAAAACAAGACAAAAACAAAACAATATATCAAAAATAATAGTATCAGCATATGTGTGAGGGTCCATCTTAATCTTAATGTAATTGCTTTCTTTGCTGCTATTAGTACTATTTGTAGGATATACATCCTTTTTCTACTGAGAATAACATCTGGTTTCATCCCAAGAATCGCTGTCAAAGGGTCTCTAGCCAGTTTGACCTCTAATGTTTTATTCGCAGTAGCAAAAGTGGATTTCCAAAAATTATCCAAAAATGGCCATTGCCAAAATATATGTAGGTGAGTTGCTATGTTCACACCGCATCCCCTCCAACATGTACTTGACTGATTTGAGCTCATCTTTGCCATAATTTCTGGTGTTCTAAAAAATCTTGAAACTCTCTCCACAAATTGGCATTAGTAACTGTGTACAGATGCATACATACGAAACATATGGAATTTCAACAAAAAAAACAATGCAGGACACACACACATACAGTATATACGCTCCATACAGCCCATTACCTCAACCTGGCTCTCCACCTCCCCCTGACCCTGTCATCCTGTCCTCCCACCCCCCCCCTGCTCAAACTCATTGCTCCCTCACCGCCCATTTGCTGCCACTTCCCAGCCCTCCACCTGTTCTCCCCCCCTCCATCCCTCCCTCCTCTCCTCTCCTCCTCTCGTCTCATTCTCGCTGTTCTCGCTCGCTCCCCGCAGGTCGTCTGGCTTGTTGATGTCAAGGTAGGCAGCGCGGTGAGTAATTCTCCCAGTGATACCGGCGCCTGACCTTTCACTGCACCTTAAGGAGAAGGCGAGGGAGGGAGGGGTGGAGGTGAGGGGGGAGAAGGATTTTTCTCAGTCGTCACCGGCGTCACTCCTCATCGGCCGTGATGCCTCTCTGGTGCATTCTGACAGGGAGAGGGGGCGGGGTGGTGGTGGGGAGAGGGGAGAGGGGAGGGGGGGCTGGTGCTGTCATGGTTGCGGAGTGTCAGGTCTGACCCCCCAGGTGGCCTGCAGGCTGACAGCAGACAGACCTGCTATTTGTTGCCTGAAACACCTCTGAGGAAGATGTCAGGTGGCATCACAACAGCACAGCACCAGGTCCCCGAGGCCCCCCCTCCTCTCCCCTCCCCACCCCCCAACACACACACACACACACACAATCTGCCCTCACTTTTATGACCAACCTACATCCAAACACTGTACACGTGACAGATCAACGCACACACGGCCGACTCCGTCCTCCTCCGCCATGTGATGGAGAACCTTCTCCTTTTGTTGACTGCAGCGTCGTAAACCCTGAAGACTGAGTCCCTTTGAAAATCCCAACCCGCAGAGCTGAGCAGTGAACGCATCATCATCATCATCATCATCATCATCATCATCATCCACTGCGCTGTAGTTTCCTCCTCATGACCGTGTTTCCTGGGATCCGTGGCGCTGCCATGAGAGAGGTGTTTGATTTCCACCACGCCTGCAGCACAACCGCTTTAGAAAGCCAGCAAACACTTTGTTAACACGCCACAACATGGAAACATAAAGCATGGAGAACAAACATGGAGGCAGCAGCACATCACACTGGTGGAATGAGAGACAACCTCTCTATGTGCTGGTTATTAAACAAGCCTCCAGCTCAGGAGCTTATTTTCACACTTTATTTAGATATTCTATTGTTTAATTTGATAGAGTCATGCAGCTGCTGCAGGAAACAACATGTGTCTCTGATGTTGATGATGACAAAAACATTCAGTCCCTGATCATAAGCAGCTAATAGAGGAAAGACAGTACAAATCACATTTTGTACAGTCACATTTATAAAATTACATAATATATATCAAAAAATACATTCATTTCATTTCATTTCTTTATTTATTGAATTGGGACAGTGCACATTTATCAACACTGACGCATTAAGCATTAGTGTAAATGTGCCGGACTTAGCACAACTGCTAAATTTCAGCCGCAGTCCCAAGGCAGGTTTCTACCTGCAATGTAAAACATGGGACTCAACAAACAGTTACTTGTAATTATAAATGGAGATTGGAAACTGAAATAGCAGTGTGGATTGATTATGTTTGACAGGAAGTCTTATGATGCTGCTGCAGCTGCAGTGCTCATCAGATAAGATGCACCAGCTCTGTGATGTGGAGTTTGACAGTTTCTCATGTGTGATCATGTGATGTGAAACATGTGAATTCAACATTATAAAAATAATCAAAGATTATTTGGTTGGTTATTTCATCCTTTCTATAAAATTTCTATAAAAGTAAAATTGATTGATTGAAAGTTGAATTTTATTAAACAGGGAAGTAGCAGGAACTGAAGCAGAAAAAAATGTATGCTCGCTTTTTGCAAATATATTTATTATCTATTTATAAATATATAAATATAACTTTATTATACCTGAACTCCAAACAATGAATGATATTGTCCACAAATAACTCAAATGTCTCACTGCCACATGCATGAATAATATAAATAAATAGACAGCAAGATGGAGATACAGTAGGTAGATAAATAAAAGGCTCAAACAATAGTGCTAACTGTTAGCAGAGACAACTTAGCTTACAGGCTAATGCTTTCATTCAGTGAACCCTGGCTGACTCTGAACTCATCAGAGTCACCTCTTCTGTTAAACTGGTTACATTATTTATGATATGAAGAACAAAATTGTATGTTACACTTTTAACAGAGAAACATTTGGCTGTGCATATATACAGTATATATATATATTATTTTACCTTTAACTAGTTCATTATAAACATCACTTGTTGAGTGAAATGCTTCTCTGTAATGTGTCTAATGCAGTGGTTCTCAAACTTTTTACACCGAGTACCACCCCAGAAAATACTTGCCTCTCCAAGTACCACCAAGTCGGGGAGCATGTTTTTTTCACCCAAAAACATGCTCTTTCATCTTATACAAGTTAGGCTACTTAATTTAAACTTAAACGGTATCAATACTAGTCAAAATTTAGGCTTGAAAAAAATATATTAGTTTCTGACCTAAAAAAAAATAGGTCATGTGCAGTCAGATATTTTTATAAGCTGCATTTTATTTGAACTCGATTTATATTTGAGAAAGTGAAAGTATAGAATACAGTTGTTTAAGATTGTGTGTGGTGTTTTTAATCATAATTTTAAAAAGAACAATAATTAGTTTAAAAAATATTATCAAAATATATTAGTTTCTGACCTAAAAAAAAATGTTTTTGAGCTGTAAAACCTACACACTGACACAGCCATGTAAATTCAATGTCAGGGAGGGAGTGGGTATTGAGCACATTTACACACTGTTATCCCTTATTGGTGAAAGTGATGCTGTTACAACCATCCCCAGTCTTCCCTAATAATAATAATAATTAGCCTACTAATGACCAATTATAATGGCGGTATACAATGATACGTCGTTTCATTTTTCAGCTCATACACGTTTGTTTTCACTCGGGTCCAAACGCCACAGCACTGACAGAGCGTCATGTTTCCATGACGACTGGCCGGAAAAGATTAGCAGTGCCTCATGTTTATATGACCCCCGATCGTAAAAATAAAACTCTGAGAAGTAACACTAAACTTTAACATCAAAGACACACGTACGCAGTGCACAAGTACGCAGGTTATTTGAAGCGCTGCTCAACGAGCCGCTCCAGTTGGACTCTAGCCGAGCTAACGGAGCTAGCGGAGCTAACGGAGCTAGCGGAGCTAACGGAGCTAACAGAGCTAGCGGAGCTAACGGAGCTAACAGGTAAACAGATACACGTGTGGTCGGAGCGGTGCCTGGACTTGTTTGCTGATAATGATGTCGGCATTTTCGGCAGGTTTTTGCTTGTATTTATACAGTCTCTATTCTATGGTATCATCACAACATCCTGCAAATGCATTTTTGGTCATTTTCGGCCGAAAATATGCGGTTGCCTGATTTTTTGATGCATCTGAATTTTATTTCATTTTATTTATGTTTAATTCGGTGAGTCTTTTGCGTACCACCTAGAGGGAGCCCACGTACCACTAGTGGTACGCGTACCACAGTTTGAGAACCACTGGTCTAATGGATATTTTAGAACCTTAGTCAAATAATAAACATTTTGAGACTCACTAGTTAAAGGGGAATTGTCGTTTTTTTTACAATCTGGACCTTATTTCTAGCATAAAATACGATCATTTCCTCACCCAGATAATTACAAGTCATTCTGACCAAATTAACTCCGGCCGAGAGCCGCGTATATCTGTATAATGCGAGTCTACAGGGCAGCAGAATGCAGCCTCTAAATAACACATTATCTGTGGCAAAACTCGTTCATTTCACTAATATTTTGTTATGATAGGCTAGTGCTATTCCCCGGGGTTAGCTGTTATCAACATCCGGGGTCTGTAGGTTGACCTATTGACCTCTGACCTGGATGATGTAATCTCCGACCGCTGCCCGGCTCATTCTGATAATAATCATTCCACTTCGGCATTCCGGTCCATTTTTAGTGCAACTAGCCGGAGCTTTAGTGAGTCCAGGTTGAGGAGAGGAAGCCTGTGGAAGCTGAACTTCATCCAGCTGCTCATTTTGTTCTGACAAGTCAGAAACACGCAGAAACAAACCGTAGCATTAGCGGTAGCAACAAGCCTTTGCCACACCGCGCGGCGCTCAGAGATGACATCATCCAGGTCAGAGGTCGGTAGGTCAACCTACAGACCCCGGATGTTGATAACAGCTAATCCCGGACTCAGAGGGGAATAGCACTAGCCTATCATAACAAAATATAGGTGAAATGAACGGCAGTTTTGCGGCAGATAATGTGTTATTATCACGCGGCTCTCGGCTGGATCTAATTTCGTCGGAACAACTTGTAATGATACCAAAGTTATCTGGGTGAGTTAGCTAAATGATCGTATTTCATGCTAGAAATAAAGTCTGGATTGTGAAAAACGGCAATTACCCTTTAAGAAATAAGGTCAAAATGGTTTATTATTAAGTAATGTCCAAAATGTTTACTAGTTACATTAGTGAGGACTGTGGCTCTCATTAGTTCAGTAATAATTGTAGGTCACTCGTCAGAGGGGGTGTGGGGAATTTGACTCCCTTTCAGCCCCCCTCCCCCCTCCACACAGACCGACTGACCTTTACTTCTGTGGGCGAACCCTGTTTGTTGATATAACGGTTAAAATGCTTGTCATGAATTTGGCCTCCATGTTAACTGGGGAGAAAAGTTCTCCACATTAAATGTAAACCACAGTTATAACATGGACTGTGTCTGGTCTCTTTATTGCTTGTTAATGGTAAAAACTAATCAAACTTACTCTATTCATCTGATCCTTGTCACTGTGTTAGTTACATCACTGTACTGTGTTGCTGTCAGGCTCCACTCTCCCTGGACTCTGTGTGACGACTGAGAGCTGGTACAGTCCGGTGTTTCACCAGGAGGCTGCAGCTCTCTGGACCCACCTGCACTCCTGGAGAACATGTCAGATATTCTGCAGAATTTAGCTGCAACCTTGATCACTGTGTGTCATGGTGTGGGGTGTGATTACACTGTCACCCGGATGAATTGATATGATTGCTCAACTTCTTTTTTTCTTGCCATATTTCTGCAGGCAAAGTTGACAGTTCAAAGGCAGAATGAGGACGACTGCAGGAGATGTCCTGGTAATAATAAACTTAATTTATGGAGCACTTTTCAAAACAAATGTTACAAAGTGCTTTGGTAGTCCTGATGTACACTCCACTGGTGTGACTAGTTAACTAGTGAGGTGTACAGCTGCTACTGGTTCACAAATCACAGTTGTTGAATGTTTCTATTGAAACAAGTGAGACCAACAGGGGTGTGTCTATGGGTGGGCTGGGGGGGCCATTGCCCACCCAGGGAAATCATCTGCCCATCCAATGAAAACTTTAACCTTAATATTTCTTTTGCGTTTATAGTTTTCTGTAATTTTGTCATTGGTCATCAAAAACTGCTACACTGCTTTCCTATTGGCCATACAGACATGGTTTAGTGAATTGCAAGACCTGTTTAGCCTGTTGC
The DNA here is from genome assembly GCF_905171665.1 of Trachurus trachurus. Lineage (NCBI taxonomy): Eukaryota > Metazoa > Chordata > Actinopteri > Carangiformes > Carangidae > Trachurus > Trachurus trachurus. Next base: position 29,528,629 of record NC_139903.1, read on the forward strand.
TCTTAGCCTCTGGTTCTTGTTCATTCTTTTCTCTGGTTGTAATTCTCTTGTATAGTGTCAGGGTTGAGTTTATACGTTTTGCAAGCTGTGTGTTTCTTTTTAAGTTACTAACTCATTTGGTGACTGTTAATTTAGTAATTAGCCAGCTAGCTACCCAGCTGATTTGTTGCTAACCATTGGTAAAATGTTCCTCTCTAGGGTTTATCATAAAATCTATGTTTAAATTTAATTAAAAGTGTTTATTCCTTTTCTTTTCTTTTTCAAATGACCAATCAGTCTCCTCCATTAACATGTGTTGGTCAACCCCCCCTGTGTTTCCAGTATTTCACTCACTAATGGATGTTGAGGACAACAGAATTACAGCTCTGTCATCCTGTAGCACTAACTCCTTTCATGGCTCTAACAAAGACACAGAGTTGGTAATTAGCCTGATCATCACACCGTCACCACACCGACGGCCCCTGTGACCCCCGGGGGCCACGGCGGGTCACCACGGAGCCAGCGGTGAGCCCGGTGAACACACATCAATTGTGCATGTAAACTCCCATAATGCAGGTCAACTGAGGCTCATTATAATTCCTAGTGTATTGGGGCATTCGAGGACTGACAGTGATGTAGTAGATTATGTAAAGCAATAAATAAACAGACCAGGAGCTGAGGTCTGGCCGCCCCCCTCTTCCCTTCGGTGGATTACTGTAAGGTTGAAGGGTGAATGTGGCCCCGGGGACACGGGGGGGCCAGTGGACGGTGATGGGCTTACTGAGAGTGACATTAAGATAGAGATGACATCAAGTGTGGCACCGCTGTGCCCTGTGGCCATCCACCACATGGAGACAATGTCAGCGTGATCTGACTTCACCCCCAAAATGCTGCAAAGCCCCCTTCCCCTCTGACACCACACATATCCCTTACACATGTCAGCTGCATCTCACATCAACTAAATGTTAACGTGATCTGAGACCTTCCAGATGTGGATGTGCAGCTCTCACCTTGAGGCAGGTTTAGCTGCATGAGATTTAGAACAATAAATGTTCCCTGTTCTCGGCCTTTTGGGGATATCCTGTTGTTTTAACACAGGGAGCATTAAGACCAAAAAAAAATCCCTGTTCATCTCACTTAGGTATTAAAGGGATAGTTCACCCAAAATTGAAATTTCTCATTATCTACTCACCCTCATGTGGACTAAGGGCTGGGAGAAGTTTCAGAGTCCTCCGTGGCTTCTCTGAGTTACAGGGGGTCTCGGCGTAGCAGTGCATGTCCATATAACGGTTGCAAATGGATACCAACTGTCTTCGTAACAAAAAGACACACCAAAAAACATCCAAATACCTCTCCATGCTGCTCGTATGTAATGTCTGTCTTGTATTGAAGCCACACCTGGATTAATCAGTTGGTCCAATAATGTAAGACAGGAAATAAAGGAGCTGGCTTATTTCAGGAAGTAGTGGAGCTGTGCATAAAGCCCATTGTCCCGAAAAAAAATGTAATAAGTCTATATTTCAAGCTTGTTTTGTAGCGGAAGCTTCTCGAAGCTCCTCTTCCCGGTTCGTCAAATTTGGAGGAACCAGGGTCTGTCCTCTTCCCAGTTCGTCCAAATTTGACGAACCGGGAAGAGGAGCTTCGAGAAGCTTCCGCTACAAAACAAGCTTGAAATATAGACTTATTTAATTTTTTTCAGGACAATGGGCTTTATGCACAGCTCCACTACTTCCTGAAATAAGCCAGCTCCTTTATTTCCTGTCTTACATTATTGGACCAACCGATTAATCCAGGTGTGTCTGACCTCACAACAGTGGTCAGACACACCTGGATTAATCAGTAGTGGAGCTGTGCATAAAGCCCATTCCGCATTTCAGGAAATTTCAATTTTGGGTGAACTATCCCTTTAAGCTGTGTCAGAGCTACATGTGTTAGGATGAACAGAGGTGTCTCAGTGTAGCAGCAGTGTACAGGAAATATATTTCATATCATGTGAGAGCTACCAGGGTAAAAAAAAAAAAAAGAGAAGAGAGAAAAAAAGAATTACAGTTGTTGGGGCATGTAGCAGCAGTAAACTGTCAGTATCAGTGAGCCACAAAATCCAATTATCCTATTCATACATGACAAAATGACCTTTGACTCAAAATTCAAATGGTCAATTTGAGCGAAACGCTTCCTCCTCCTCCTCCTGAGAGCTTATCGTGAGCTGGGCTGTATTTTATAAGAGATGTGTTTTGTCTTCCTATATAGAAGTCATCAGAACTACAACTCCCAAGGAGGGAGGAGATCAGATAGGGAGGTCTGCCATCAAGGACGGGGAAACCATTTAAAGGTGACATTTCAGTCAACGCAGCAGATGCCGCCAATCTATCTCTCCTCCTCGGCTCTATCTCCTGCCCTCCTTTACATCCCTTTCTCTTCTCTTCTCTCCCTGCCTCTATCTCACTCTGGCTTTTTGGCTCTCTATACTTCTGCTTTCCTCCTCCTTTTTTTTTTTTTTCCATTTTACCTCTAGCACCGCTGCTCAACCCTCACTTCCCTCCACCATCCCCCCACTCGACGTGCTGACGAGGCAGCGGTGAGGAAGTGGTGTAATAAAAAGAAGCGCTAATGAAAGGTCGCGCGGGGTCAGCGTGCTCACATACCTTTGGCAGACGAGGGGACGAGAGGTCATTTATTCCAAGGGGACAAACTGTTTCACTTTTTGACTGGGGGGGGGGTGGCGAAGGTTCAAAAGGTGGCAGCAAAGGGCACGGGGTCGCGGCCTCTGGGCTGGGATCCTCTGCGTCCTGGGTTCAGAGGTCGGCTGAGGAATGCCGGGTAAATGTGAGGTCGGGAGCAGGGTCAAAGGTGCGGCCTCCGTCCCCCGTTCGGACCAACCCGTCTGAATGGATGTGTGTTGGACTCAGGAGGTCACATTTCAGCTTCAGCAGCAGCAGGTTTGTGCTGAGCTGAAGGTGGAACTGTGTAGTTACATAGTGGATCAGATCATGTTCATACTTTCACAGCCTTAACCTTCCTCTTGTCAGCTTTCTGCTATCATCTCTTAGGGTCGGTTCTGACCTGAATCTGTAGAACACAGTATAAACTATCTCTTGACTCATCTCTTGGTTACATTGTTAGGCTTCCTTATCCATGAAAAGGTTGGTCTGCACTAATGATTTCAGTTTTAACTCTCATTATTGTTCTTATCGCTATAACCAGGTCATTACCAACCCTAACAACACAAATGTTATAATTTTAACCAGAGCATTTTAGAAATTTGTGAATAAAATATTTTGGTAACAACAATAAGGGTCCCTTAATTAACGTTAGTAAGTACATTATTAAGCATTGTATTGTATTGTATTGTATTTTATTAGCACATAAAATATATGAATGAATGAATTTATTTATTTTGGTATATATCAAGCTTATATAACCGAAAGGGTGTAGGTTGAAGCCAAAGCTTATATACCCCTACCCCTTTTACCTTAAAAAAAAAAAAAAAAAAAAAAAAAAAAAAATATATATATATATATATATATATATATGCATTACTTCAATAAATAGGATCAGATCACAGACATTTGAAATTAATCAGTACACTTAAATTTCTGATCACAACAAAATAAAGAATTGTACACAGCGCATAACCCAAAATAGTACAAAATCATTGAACTTAATTTTCCATACTGTAACGAGAAATTATGTTGTTCTTATAAATAAAACAGCATATTAAAAAGTGGAACAACAACAACAAAAAGACATACAAAGTATACAGTAGATAAAGCAAATGTGCCAGAGAAACCAAAAAAAAACCCTAAGGGCTTGTCAAGTGGTCCTCCTAGAGATAAACATTCAACATAAATTTAATTTACAAAATGGAAAAAAACAACATAAAACAATTAAAAAGAGAGAAAATCAATATTGTGTGAAAATTCAAGATAAACATTCAACATACATTAAATTAATTAACAGTTTACAGATATATTAACAATCATTATTATGTATAATTTAGGATTAGGAAAATAGAGGTTCCTGACAAAGTCGAAAAGCCTTGATGCAACAAACAAATGAATGTGGTACTTTTATGCATTAAAAACCTGAACACAAGGGGAAGGTTAATTAAAGTGAACTATTAACTGTACTGGTTACAATTTATGCGAGTAATATGGGCTCCCACACTATAAGACAATTTCAAAAATGTATTCCACACGTGTGGATGATTTAATCCAGAGTGTTTCCATACATCTCTCAGGCTCCAAGCCACCGGGACCTCAGCAGGAGGGACACTGCCACCTGCAGCAGGGAGAGGGAACAGCCAGAGGAGCCTCACCATTGTTCTGTATCAGCCACACTAACACTGACCTGTGAAGAGCACGGTGATTTGATGTGAAGCAGGAGGGACGGAGTTTCTAACGTGATGGAGAGAGTGAGAGAGGAGGAGTGTGTTGTTGACTCAGCTGTTGTGTCTCTCTAAACAGAACAAAGTTACTCTACACATCATGGTGTGTGAGGCTCATCATGATGCTACAGCAGCTGAAACCTCTCCTCACTACTGGTTATTAATCATGAAATTAATCATATAAATAAATATAACACTTTCTGATCATGAGGTTGGTTCACTCACTGGCTGAGCCCAGGTCTGTTGTTGTTCCCAACAGGCTCCAGCAGAGGGCAGGACACTGACACTTATCACAACAATAGACACAGTGGAGCTCCACTGGTGATGTGGAAACAAGCTGTGGACAAATGTTTTTACGTGTCTTTTTGTTTAAAGTGTTCATTTACAGTCAATTTAAAGGGACAACGAGGAGTACACTACATTTATGAGCCTCCGCGCACCGTGAAATTCTTTGACCGGGACAAGACAGACTCATGTTTTCATTCATCAATAATTAAAGTCAGAGGTTCGAAGACGATCACATACCGTCGTAGTTCCGACCATAAACGGCGATTCGGCGGCGTTATTCTCATGACTCGCCACGAAACCGAAAGTAAGGAAACGCTGGTCGGCTCGACCAGCATTTCCACCACCACTAATAATAACAACATAACCATAGAGACAAAACGATATATTTATCGAAAATGGGCCCATTAACAAGTGTGGGTAACGTAGATTCATCCACATTAATATGAGACTTTTTTATTGTCGCAGAATTTTTCGTTCTGCCGATGGAGAAACACCTCGTTGTCCCTTTAATAAGACATTAAAGTCTTTTTAAAGGTGAGACACTTTTAGTGATAAAAATATTTTACATTCACATCAACATCCATCCCTTAGTTATACAGTGATGGCCAAACATATTGGCACCCCTGCACTTTTTATTTATTTATTTTATAGCTAATGCCCAATTTATCCCTACAAATCATTGCAACTACACATGTTTTGGAAGTGTATTTCAGAAGTGTATTTCTTTGGTTTGCAATGAAACAACACAAAAAGAAAACTGAGGGAAAAAAGTCAAATCTGACATTTTACACACATAACTCCAGAAATAGACTGGAGAAGATTGGCACCTTTTTCAAAACTTAAAGAAATAGTCAGATTCCACGTGATGCTCCTTTAACTTGTATTTTAACTCACCTGTGATAATTACTGTATGAATCACACTTGCAACCAATCATTTTGTCCGGTTCATTTTTGGAGTTCTGTGTGTAAAATGTCAGGTTTGATCTCACTATTTGTGCTGTTCCATTGCAAACCAAAGAAATACATATGAATACCAAGACATTTGTAGCTGCAGGGGTGCCAATAGTTTTAGCCATGACTGTCCACTTTAGGAGTCACAATGTGACGCAGAACTCAAGAAGAATCCTAAACATGCACAACTCATTAAAGTTCTCAATATTTTGATGTACACAATGAGTCCAGAAGCTAACAGGTGTCTCCAAAGTCCAATAATCGAAATAGTCCAATGCCAGGCAATCAATAACAAAACAGAGCAAAGATGTCCAAAACCAACAGGCAGAAGACATAACAAGACGAAGGCTGAAAACACACAGAGACACGCAGAGAAACAGACTGATGTGAAGGACACTGGAACTCTGGTCAGAGGACAGACACCATGTGGCAACAAGCAGAGATCAGGACACAGGTGAGACACTTTATGACAGGGAGAGGTCGTCAAAGACCTGGAAGAGATAATCAGAGGATGAAAGAGCTGGAACCACGAGGTGAGAGGTACCACAGGTGTTCACCAACCATTTCATCATTCAGCCCAGAATAAACAATGCTGCTTTATTCATCAGGAACCTTAGTTGAAAGTCTCAGAGTGTATAATAATCATTAAAAAATAATAATAGTTGAATCAGATGGTGAGCCTGCAGAAACTCTTTGGTGGCTGTGGGAGCTTGAAGATTTAAAAGTATGATGTCATCAAAATCAAATGATATGAAATTGAACAGCAGCATCTGGGGATTTTTAGATATGAACCAAAACAGGCAGCAGAGTATGTTGTGAGACTGAGAGAGAGTAGAAGTGTGGTGTCTTTGTTTCTTATCACCAGAGAAACATTGTCCTCATTCGGTGACCTAGTTCTCCATCAGAGGACCGCTGCTCCTCTATCCTGCATCAGAGTGAGAACGACTGCGCTGAACACGCTGTCTGGAATCACTGTAGCACTCTGTTAGTCTGTTACTGTACAGCTGACTGAGGGCTGCTGGAGGCTGGAGGGGCAACTGGGCAGGGGGCAGTATCACAGCACCCACGTAGAAGACAGTGTTTTTTTCCCATCTCATTTGTTTGTTTAACTATTATTATTATTATTATTATTATTATTATTATTATTATTATTATTATTATTATTATTATTATTATTATTATTATTATTATTATTATTATTATTATTATATCTTTGTAGCACTGCCTGACCATGATTCATGACAGCACCCAAAATTGAAATTTCAGTTACAGGGGGTCTCGGCGTAGCACTGCATGTCCATATAACAGTTGCAAATGGATACCAACTGTCTTGGTAACAAAAAGACACACCAAAAAACATCCAAATACCTCCATGCTGTCGTATGTAATGTCCGTCTTGTATTGAAGCCCCGAAATGCGAAATTGTCCCGGAAAAAATTTAATAAGTCTATATTTCAAGCTTGTTTGTAGCGGAAGCTTCTTGAAGCTCCTCTTCCCGGTTCGTCAAATTTGGACGAACCAGGGTCTGTCCTCTTCCCAGTTTGTCCAAAATTTGACGAACCAGGAAGAGGAGCTTCGAGAAGCTTCCGCTACAAAACAAGCTTGAAATATAGACTTTTATAGACAATTCCGCATTTCGGGGGTTCAATACAAGACGGACATTACATACGAGCAGCATGGAGGTATTTGGATGTTTTTTGGTGTGTCTTTTTGTTACGAAGACAGTTGGTATCCATTTGCAACCGTTATATGGACATGCACTGCTACGCCGAGACCCCCTGTAACTCAGAGAAGCCACGGAGGACTCTGAAACTTCTCCCAGCCCTTAGTCCACATGAGGGTGAGTAGATAATGAGAAATTTCAATTGTGGGTGAACTATCCCTTTAAGTTCCATCACATGTTCATCACACCTGTTACTCTGTATTGTCTTGTATGTTTTTTGGTTTTGTTTTGTCTGTCTTTTATTCTTGTCATCACCACAATCATTCATGTCTTATATCGTTTGTCTCTACACAATTAAACAAAGTCAGTGTTACCAAGAGGGGAGGAGAACATGTTCAAACGTTAGGGAACAACGCTGCACCTTGATCTCTGGAGTCAAAATAATCCACATGTTTTTACAGTTCATTACATATATTCATTCATTATCAGAATAACTGGATGTGTATTAAATCCACAAACTCAACACCAGCATGTGTCCAGTCAGAGACACATGAAATTCATCTAACATGTGGCAATCCTAATGGGATCTGTACATCCCACATGAAAAACTATTTAAAAATTCATTAACAAATGAGCCTTCATCTGGAGGTTTGTGACTCTGTGTCTATCAGGTCATTATCATAATCACCTCAGACCCCAGACAAAGGCAGCCTGTTGTTTTCTGTTGTTCTGGCGGCCTGTCTCTCTGTGTCTCTGTCTCTCTGAGGCCGCTGTTGGACCGCGATGCCTCACTGCATCTATTGGATTATGTGAAGGATTTGAAACTGGGATTAGGCCACTGGGCTGTGGACAGCATGGGGGTGTGTGTTAGGGTGCATTTTATGTGTGTGTGGGGAGGCTGGTGTTGTGTGACCCAGAGGCAGAACTTCCAACATGAACCTGTTCGGTGCTTCTCTCTGCTTAGACTCAGCATGTTGTTCTGGACCAGGAGCTGTGGTCTGGTCCCTGCAGCCTCAGAACCTCTGAGTCTCTGAGGAACGAGACCAAACCACAAACAACTTGTCTTCACTCTGAAGTTATTTGGTTCCCGGCTGTGAATGTAATATCTATCAGTTCAACAGTGTTTCTATGATGTCATCCTTATGTTTGAATAATTATGTGGATGAATGTGAATCTTCTTTTTCTCATTAAATCAAAACACAATAGTGACCGTCAGACTATTATGAAAAAAGAAACCATGAGACCAACGTTCAGGTGATAAATGTCTGTCATGATGTCTGAAATGTATTTCTTATGTCTTTATCTTGATCTGTAGTTACAGTATAACACAGCTCCCACTCACTGAGCTGGATCAAACTAGTTGTAGTTCTCACTGACAGATCCGAGGTTTTACTCTCTCAGGCGGCTAAGTTTGATCTACGTATTTGATATGTTTTCCAGGTGAAAGTTCAGTCAGTTTACAGAGTCCATGCCACAGTGATAGACAAGACTGGAAAGCTGTGCTGATAGATGTAGTAATCCAAAGTGACAGTAACATCAGGAAGAAGGAGCCTGAGAAGCCGAGGTAATACAGAGGTCTGGAATATAGTTAGAACTAGAAAAGGATGTGGATAGTGGAGGCAACAGCAGTCCCCATGGAAACTGGAACACTGGGAGAGCGGCTCTGGGAGATTCCAGGGGTTATCTGACATCTCTGTCCAGAAGAACAGTCCAGACACAAAAAACTCCTGGGTTATTTCTTTAACCCAAATTCTGGGTTACTTGTGTTGGGTTAAAATAATGGGTAGTTTTTCATTGAGTAACATATTTTCTGGGTTATAGAGTTAATATTATAACCCAATTCTTGGGTTGTTTGGGTTATACTGTATACCATTTCTGGGTTATTTTTTTCAAAGAGTAACCCATTTTCTGGGTTACACACAAAAACTCTTGGGTATTTCTTTAACCCAATTTCTGGGTTGCTTGTTTTGGGTTAAAACTATAGTTATTTTTCAAAGAGTAACCCATTTTTTCTGGGTTATAAACACATTCATAATATGAACAATCACACATCCAGTGTTTTCTTCTGCCTGGTTTTTTACTTTGCCTATTTCTTGGACATTGGTTTTTGTGTTTTTCCCCTAATATGGCTCCCTTCCCTGCCTGCCTACCTGTGTATGACTTGGCTGGGTAAATGAAGGAATTATCTTCTCTAACTGTTATAGAGTTTCCTTGGTTCTTTCTTCTGCTCCTGAATCTGAGGTTCATTGAACAGCAGGACTTTTACCTCTAGAGTCTCCAGTGATCACTCCAGACCATGGAGACACAGAGCAGCACCAGTTCAATCTTTAACTGATGATAAATATAATGTAAGACAAAGTTTTATTTACTGAAATAAGGTAAAGTAAATGGTAACCCAATGTAACCATTGAAGGGGCAGTGTCTCAGAGTGTAGAGAGTGTTAATCAGTAACCAGAGGATTAAGGGATTGAATCCTGATTTGAACACATTACAAATGTTGGGTTAAAATTAACCCAACATTGTAGTCAATATGACCTAACCTTTGAGTTAAGTACTTAACACAAAAGTTGGGTCAAAAAGAATAATCCAATTTTCTGGGTTGAAATAACCCAGAAAGTAGTTGGTCCCTTTTTAACCCAGGAGTTTTTAGTCCGTAGGAACAGACCTTCACGGTCGCAGGACTCTGGTGCAGGATCTGAGCCTGGAGGAGGATCAGACCGTCACAGGGGTGAGTGAGGAGTTCTAACCTCATCACAGGATGACAGGGAGGCCTCAGCAGGCTCCGCTCATGACAGCTACACCATGAACCCTGCACAGCTCATACAACCAGTCTGAGCTTTGCAGACCCCCCTCCCCTCTGCATCCACCATGGTTCACATTGAATGAGATAACATCTGTTAGCGGCCAGATGCAGCTGTCAGACCTGCACCTGCTCTCCCGGGCTGCAGCCTATCAATCAAATCATCATTTACCATGTTACAGTGAGGGCGTCACACTGGAGAGCACAGCACTGAGAGCACAGCAGGGACCTACACACCAACACAGACTGTTAAACCCACAACATGGTTGTAGCTTCAGACCTGTTGTCGAACCTGTCGGCTTCACATCACTGATGTAGAAAATGATACAGAACATGTGTGTAATGAATGTGTAACACATTACGGGAGCAACAAAACAGCCTAAACACTCCAGAGGAAACAACTACAGCAACATCCTGTTCCACTACAGATAGGTTGTTATGGCAATCAGAGGCGGTCTTGGCTAGTTTTACGCCCTGGGCGAAACCATCCCTTGGTGCCCCCCCCCCCCCCCCCAAAAAAAAAAAAAAAAAAACTCACCAACGAACAAACACAGGAATATATTATAATCAGTGTTGGGGGGGTTTCTTTTAAAATGTATTCCCCTACAGATTACTGATTACATGTCCCAAAATCTGTAATCTGTAATGCATTTCGATTACTCAAGTAAAGTAATACTAATAGTACTTTCTGGATTACTTTTAGCGTATTTCAAAATCACCTGCCTGAGCGCCTTTAACACTGAATTTGATCTTACACATGATCTTATAGGCTACCGTGGTTCCTTTAAATTAAATCATCAATAAATGTGTTGTCAAACCACAGTTTAATTTGTTATTGATCATCCAGCCACATTTAAATGATTTTTTAAAATAGCCAATCACATAAAATTATAGGCTTAGGCTATATTAAACCTGAGCAGCTTGACTACAGCCTCTGAACCTCTAAAAAAAATACACAATTTAAAATAGTTTTTGTTTGTGAGTGTAGGGCCAGCAACATGATGATATTTTGAATATAAAGTAATGACAGGAACCACTGTTCCATCTGTAGGCTAAAGTAAAAATGTGCTTAAACTCACTTCTCTGCTGAAGTCGGTGTGGTTTTGGAAACAGCGTGACGTTGCTGTTAAACCAGCTCATTAGAAACATCATGACAGTCCAGGGTCCTTTTAACACGTGATCCTGTCGCAGTTCATTCATGTTGTTGACCAGGGACCGGACATTAAAGAGGGAGAAGAGGAATATTGCTGGGCATCCCATAGCAACATTACCAAAATGTAGCCAACTTCAGGGCGAGGAGTTTATACCCTCCTTTCATTCCCCGCATGTGAGCCGTCTGGGCCGGCGGAGCATCCGACGTGAGACCTCAGCAGTCGCAAGTTGATCCCCCCTCCCCCCTCCCCCCTCGCCTCTTCTGACACACACAACCTGTAGTAGGCCTATGACTCTCAGCAGCAAGTTGTCGTGACATAGGGGCGCCCCAGCGACCACTCCACTAACTTCACCGAGTTTTGTTTTGTCTTTTTTTTTTTTTTTTTCTGGAGAGCCCTCGTGCGCCCTCACAAAGATTGCGCCCTGGGCGGTCGCCCATATTGCCCATAGCTAAAACCGGCCCTGATGGCAACAATTCTAACACCTACCATCTACATTATTCATCTTCACATTTCTTATTATGATTTCATGAAGGAATTAATTCAAGATATGCCACTTTGATTTTATCAGCTGATAGTCTCTTATCCTTCATTTTGTTCTGAAGCATTATGGGTAATTTCGAAAAACCACCCTCAGCTCCACTTTGTGTTTGGCAATGCACTAAACACAAATCAAAGCTTGTAATTTAACATTGTCCTTATGTAGGCACACACAATAGGGACCAAAACACCTGAAAATGTTCTAAATCTAAAGAAACAAGACTTTGAAAATAATTTGCCTTATTCTGATAAGTGTTGCATAGGTTAGAGTGGCACACTCAAACAAGGCTGATGAAATTTGGATGTTGTGGAACACTAGCCTCGTAAACCAGCCGCTCCCGGAAATGCATTTCATTTCATTTCGACGGAGAGTCTGGCCTCATTCCCCCTGTAAGCGTTTGGGGTGGGCGGGAGCTGGGCGGGAGTAGTAGCGTTGACAGACAACCCCATTCAGCCAATCAGCAAGTTGGCGTAGTGACGGGGCTTTGCACCAGTCGGTCCCTGATTGGCCAACGTGCTGTGTCAATCACAGCGGTGACGCTGATTGGCTCTGCCTTCTGAGGGTTTCAGGCCAAACGCTTACAGCGGGGATGAGGCCAGACTCTCCCTCGGAAATGAAATGAATTGCATTTCCGGGAGCGGCTGGTTTACGAGGCTAGTGGAACACCACTTCTGTGCAAAATTAAAATTGGGTGACATACAGTACTGTATTAACAAAACCATACCAAAAAACTATAGATTGTAATGTAACCGTTATATTTGTTATGCATGTTGGTCATCAAGAGGGCAGGACGAGAGAAAAATTACAGTTATTTAGTATTTTAAAGAATGTTTTTTTGTTTTGTTTTTATAGTTTTTGGACAAATTTAGCGTAGCGTTAGTTCTGGCAGGCCATGACGTCAAGCTCTTAATCAGCACAGCGTAACTGTCTTCACCTGTGCAGATCAGCTGATGGCTCAGCTGACTCCCCGTGGCTGCTTCCTATTGGGGAATTGCATTCAGGGCGCGCTATTTAAACTGCTCTAGTCCGACGTCACCTCCCTTGCTGCTGCGGCTTCCTCTGCCGGCTTTTTTGCAACCCACCTCCACCCCAGCTCCTCCTGTCATTGTATCTTGTTGGTTGCTCTGCTCTGTCTGGGTTTTCTTTGCTGCTGCGCTCCCTGCTTATGCCGTTCATGACGGCTCGTGAAGGGCAGGAAGGTGCTCTTCCTGCCTCAGGCTTTCCACGCAAGCGCGTGGATGAGCAGGGGGTCATGCATGAGCCTCTCATTGTAAATAATTGTCTTAATAAATATTCATTCATAGGCATGATTCCATAGTCTGTTGTTGTTGTTGTCATTATTATTAATAATTATTATTATTGTTAAGAGGTTAACAGAGCGTGTGGCTTATTCCCTATTAAATTTTATAGGAAAAATTATTTCCATCCTAGATAGCCTCCTGGCATCTCTTGTAGCAGAGGTTCCAGGATTTGCCGGTGTGGTCGTTTTGGGGGTTTTCTTTGCTGCTGCGCTCCCTGCTTATGCCGTTCATGATGGCTCGTGAAGGGCAGGAAGGTGCTCTTCCTGCCTCAGGCTTTCCACGCAAGCGCGTGGAAGAGCAGGGGGTCCCAGAACAGTACCATACCGCCAAATTAAACTGTGCAAGTAAATAAATATTATTTTGACATAGTGGTCCTGACAGAACTATATTTTGTCTAAGAATAATGACAATTTTCACCGCCCAATGTTGTTGTATGTTTTGATGATGATTTATTTGAAAATGTATGGTTGGGACATAAAATGTCCCCTAACTCTGGAATGTCCCAGCTAGTGTATTGATGACTGGTTCTTCTCTCACACACTTTGCCTCAGTATGCTGAAAGAGACCTGGAAGCTGTCAATCATCTGCATGGAACTGCAGAACGCAGGATGTAGCTTATCCTGTATTTGAACACAGCCACAGAGTGAGACACTGATGATCAGCTGTGTTTTTATTTGTTCTGATCTGATACGGTGACATCATCTTCCTTCAGCTTCTGCTTCATAATGAGTTGCAGTCGTGTGTGTGTGCAGCTGAGCTGTTACCAAACAGTGGGCGACATGCTGAGGCTGAGGGAGCAGCTGACTGATCCGGAGCAGCCCCGGCCTGATCCTGATGGCTGCTGCTCTGACTCTGCAGCTACTGTGCCGTGAGTAACGGGAAACTCAGAGAAGGTCATCACGCACATTCTGTGGCACAATGACATGGATAAAGACATGCTGAGACCTTTGGATCCAGAAAGGGACGAGTGACATGACAGCTCAAGTAAACAAAGGAGAAGTGCACTGATTTAGGAAAAATCCCACTGCTGTCTCTCCTGCTGTGACTGACAGTGTGTCAGTGTTTTCAGTAGAAGAACTGAGAAAGGACCATGGGAAAACACAGAGGTTAACCGTCATCTTGTGTTAGCTTTCTGCTACCATCTCTTGTGTTAGAGTTTTAAATCAGCTGTAAAATACAATACAATACAATAAACTTTTTTTTCATCCAATTTGTTTTTCTTCTCTTGGTTACATTGTCAGACTTCCTTATCCATGAAAAGGTTGGTTTTAATATTTTTTGTCAGTGTGCCCCATGGCTTCATTGTAACCTTCCTCTGGTCAGCTTTCTGCTATAGCCTACCATCTCTTGTGTTACTGTAGGGTCGGTTCTGACCTGAGTCTTAAATCAGCTGTAAAACACACTAAAAATATTATTTATCATTCCATTTGTTTCTCATCTCTTGAGGCGCGTTTCCACTGCAGGAACTTCGGGGTAATTTTACGGGGCCAGCCCCGTTGCTGCGTGTCTCCACTGCAGGAACCTCCCCCACAGGGCCACTTACAGGAACTTTTACAGGGCTGAACGGAGTCCCTGTCTGGGGGTCGGTACTCGGATCGGCCCTGAAGAAGTCCTGGTGGGGCTTGAGATTTTACTCTGTGCTGATTGGTCAGACTCAAAGCAGGATCATGTGACGCTAAGAGGAAGCCCCAAAATAAGATGCATTTTTATAGTCCAATGTTACTAAAAATGGAAAAACGGCCGGAAAAAAGAGAGAATAACTCAGTAAAAGACAAGAGTAGCAGGCCTCGTCAATTTTTTTTTTTAAAAGAGTGGTAAATAGGCAATCGCGGGATTATGTGACAATCGAGACGGCATTTTTTTTTTTTAAGAAAGTGTCTATACTGACATAAAAAACAACAACAAGAGCAGTAAAAAAAACAAAAAATGCTGTAGAACGACCACGCGATCGAAACTGCTGCACGTCGCCATCAGAGCCCGGTGGGTTCCTGTCTGCAGTGGAGACACGGCCACTGAGAGGGCCGAGTGAGAGGACAGTTCCTGTAGAAGTTCCTACCCCCTCCTTTTACCAGGAACTCCTGCAGTGGAAACGCGGCCATGGTTAGGCCTACATTGTTAGGCCATGAAAAGATTGGTTTTGCACTACTGATTTCAGTTTTAACTTTAATTATTGTTTTTATTGTTATAACTGGGTCGAAACCGACAAATGTCATAATTTTAACCAGAGCATTTTAGAATTTTTGTGAAAAAAAGGTTTTATTTTGTTAAAATAGAGGTTCCACAAGGTCAAAAAGCCTTGATGCTATCCACCACTTTCTGGAGAATGACGCTGGGTGTCGCCATGACACTCCATTCCACCGTTACTGTATTGTTGATAGCAGACTGGTTGATAGACATTGGCCGTGATGACTTTAGTTTATAAAATCATCACGTAATTTTAATGAGAACAATACGGACGAGGTTTTAGCTTTATGTCACATTTTCACGTCACTATATCACCGTTGTGCGACTACTCTGATGTTTATTAAGTCCATAAAATGAATTGTTGAACAAACATTTTAGATTAGCTGGGCTAACCGTTAGCTGTTAGCCGTTAGCAGTGTCAATAAACAATAACTCAGTAAACGGCCCATGAAAATTTTTTTTTTTCCAGCAGATATCCTAGTTACAACATGACTGAGCTAATAGTTTCATGGAGGGAGGGTTTTAACAGCTGACATCCTGATGTTAGTTTGCTGCTGCTGTTAGCTGTCAGCAGCAGCAAGGCTAACAACTAGGGCTGGGCGGATCGATTTAAAATATCGATAGTATCGATACTAACGTTGGTATTGGGTATTGATCGATACGTGTGCAAAAAGATCGATTCTTAAGTTCCACTTTCTCTTAACTCCAGGCATTTACAAAGTGACAGACTTGCCGAGTAGCCACGCACACAACACGACGCCGCTTGTCTCTCACTCATGCTCAATTAGCCCCTCCCCTGCCCTCCCCTCCCCTCCCCTCCCTGCCAGTATAGGAGTATTTTCTTTTGATTGTTTACATAACTTAGCTACTTAGTACAAGAGTACCACCCCAAAAGGGAAATTTAAGTTTCAAGTAAATTTTCTATAAATATTTGTTACTTAATAAAAGTATTTTTATTTGCCAGAAAACTTTGTCCTGTGTTTTATTATCATCATAAACACGATTAATTAAAGGAAAACCTACAAAATAATTAAATAATCATAGAAATTCAAGTTTTTATTCAAATTTGCATGTTGATGATGCATTCAATTAATAAATTATGACACACTGCTCTCCCCTACACAAAAATAGATGATAGTAGTAAAAAGTATCGGTATTGGTATCGGTATCGGCAATACTGGCCCTGTATTTACTTGGTATTGGATCGATACCAAATTTTGCAGTATCGCACAGCCCTACTAACAACTGCAACAACCATGGCTAATTGCAAAAACGTGCACACAAATAGTAATGTTTGTTCAATAATTCGTTTTATAGACTTAACAAACATCAGATTTAGTCAAAACGGTTTTGGCAGCCCGGAGCCCCCACATTTGGTGCCTACACCGGTGGCTAACGCTACCATTTATTCACTCACTAGAATGCTACTAAAACCGATTTCCGTTGTAGTGTGACGCAATGGATCATGGGAAAATAAAGTGGTGGATAAACAAATTTATGTGGTACTTTTATGCATTAAAAACAACAGAAGGTTAAATACACAAAGGAGAAACGAGACACAGGTGGAGCAATCAGACACAGGTGAGACATACGAGGTAACCAGGAGGGCGAGCACAGGAAGACAAGACAGGAACTTCAAAATGAAACAGGGGAGGAGACAGAAACCTTGACACAATGTTGCACTTTTATGACAAGCGTCGTAGTTTTATGTAAATGTAAATGATTGGATCTTCTTACCTTTTCTTTTCTCTGCTGGCACGAGTCCCTTTCTGTTAGACAGAAACATCACCAGCAGGGCTTCATGAAGGTGCAGCAAAACTGCAGCTCACCCTGAAATGACCTCCATGACCTGAGTCGGGTCAGGCACAATCAATCTGGACTGATCCACCGTGCTGCGCTTCCAAAGCTCGTACTGCTGTCATCAGCACAGTTTAAGACACTATGAAACAGGAAGTTGTGTATGGTGGTGTCTTTATTTAGTTTTGCTGGCTGTGAATCAAATTGTCCCCCAGCCGGGGTAAATTAAGATGACTTCATTCTGATCTGAGGGTGTTGAGGCTAGTTAGGAGGTGAGCTAAGCAGGTGACCAGTGTGACCTGAGAACAGAGCAGCAGACACAAGGACAGGCTGTTGCTGTTGGGCCTTACTGCTCAGGAACAATAGCTGTAAAGGATAACTTACAGCTCAACTATCTCACTCTGTGGCAGCACATCCCAGCAGCCTGTCCTCTGATTTACAGCAGGAGAACAAGGCCAATCAGGAGGCCAGGACCCCTGCTAGGAACACGAAGGCAGCTGTAAACAACTGCAGCAGAGACTCTGGACGGCCTGACGGCTCTATGATGTAACTACTGTACTCAACCTGCTGCTGACATGGCGACAGGCATTTATTATGGATGTACAATAACTGCTGAATGACTACTCCACTGGATGTTTGCCTCTGACATGTCTTTTTCATTTTCTGATGAATTATGTGTGTTTTCTTTTAGTATATGAAAACTTTTTTTTTCTAATCTTACAAAATATCCGTATACAAAACTAACACTTATGTTCAGTATATCATCCACCCATCCACCCATTGTCTATACCGCTCTGTGCTGCATCTCTGGGGGCCTGGGGCCGAACCCTGGACAGGTCGTTAGCCTTTCACAGGGGCTACATAGGAACACACACACACACACACACACACACTGCAGGAGTTGCCAATCCTGGAAGCTGGAGAGAACCCTAGAGAACCCCCCCCCCCCCACACACACACACACACAGGGAGAACATGCATCCAGAAAGGCCCCAGGCCTGGGAATCGAACCTAGAACCTTCTCAGGGAAGTTTAGATTTTCACTTTGGTCAACCTGGGTAATGTGTGATAGAAGTGCATTACTAGTTACTATGATGGTCATCATCATGGTACATGACAGCAATATTATATTATATTATATATGAATTATGTCATGTTATTTCATATTGAAGTGTATTGTGTCAATATTATGTGTAGTCATATTACAGTAAGTGTCAAGTGTCTTTGAGCACTTGTAAAAGCGCATTATGAATAAAATGTATTATTATTATGAAGTTATTTTGTTATGTTAATGTTCTCTTTCTTCTCTCTGCTCTTTATCTTCTCTTTTTCTGTCCAACACACATGCCGCACCACAACTTGTTCAAAACATGGACATTTCTGCTCCTAACTCCTACACTCACTAAACGAGAGAACTGAACTTGGACTCCCTATCATTGTAACCATTTTTTGTTATTGTGCGTTGATGTGTTTGTCTTGCTGTTACGTCTATTAATGTATTCCCTGTGTCACTATTTTTGTCACACTATTTCACCAATACAAAAGTGCTATAAAAATAAATGTGACCCTTGACCCAGAGACTTCACCACTCTGACACTAAACAGTGTGATGACTATTAAAGGGATAGTTCACCCAAAATTCAAACAATTTCTCATGTTGGGGCTTCAATACAAGAGGGACATTACAGATGAGCACTATGGAGGTATTTGGATGTTTTTTGGTGTGTCTTTTTGGACAAAGAAAAGTGAGCTCCGTTCGCAACCGTCATATGGACATGCAGTTCTGCACGGAGCCCCACTGTAACTCAGAGAAAGCACGGAGGACTCTGAAACTTCTCCCAGCCCTTAGTCGACATGAGGGGGAGTAGATAATGAGTAAAGTTTGAATTTTGGGTGAACTATCCCTTTAAATAATATCTAATATGAACCATCTGAATCGTGTTCAATTCATGTTTTAGGTGCTGAGTAGGAAATCAGACTCAGCTCAGACTTTCAGACCTGAACAACAACACCGAGGCCACACTGGAAGTACGATGGATGTTGATGAAATGACTGCATGGATACTGTATATTTAATATAAAACTGTGAGAGGAGCAACAAGGAGGAAAGATCACGTTTATTAACAGTTGACATGTTTGCAGCTAAAGGTGTATCTGTGGCCTGACATCTAGCTCTGTAACGACTGTAACACAGAATATTCATCAACATCCTACCAGTCTGTTCATGAACAAGAAGGCAGCCATGTGAACGTTTCAACAGCTCATACTACTACAGAGTACATCAGTCGTGGCATGACAGAAAAGGCAGGAAAACACAGGAGAGCCCCGAACCACCCACACACCGATAGACCCCTTAACACCTGCTGGCCTGGTGGGTGCTAAGGGGTTAACTGGAGCCTCTAACACTGAGACGGTGCAGATTCTCTGTTCCAACAAAACTACCATTCTACGTTAAATGTGACCTACGAAGAAAAAACCCTCGTTCACTGTCTCTGGCTCCATCAGACTCAATGTGATCGGAATTTATTTGTTGATTTGATGGTGTTGAAAGTGACCGAGTCATTTCAACACCACAGAGTGTAGCCACTGAAGTCTGAATTATGGGAAAAAATAGAGTCATCGGTTCCTGGTTGAGTGGTGAATAGATCCATCTGCTTCCTCCTCAGACTCACGTCAGCGTGTTGTTCAGCGGCTCAGGTCTCCATGAGAGTATCTGACATAGTCCTGGTCTGGATACAGAGAGAGATCCTCGGTGCTGCTCAGACCGTTGTTCAGCTCTGAAGAAGAAGAGGAAGACAGACAAACTGTTAGTGATCCTGTAGCTGGTAGACTGATGACACACTGCTGCTGCTGCATTTATTACTGTAGAGGTTTCACCGGTTGAACAACTCAAAATTGATCACACTTGTGGCTAATGATGTTCTTGTACTTTATTTTTTACGTAGGCTTACTGTATACAAGTGCTAAATGCACAGGTTTTTTGTTTTTGCAACATGCATTTAGCCTACAGTTAAAGGGATAGTTCACCCAAAATTCAAATTTCACTCATTATCTATGCTGCTCGTCTGTAATGTCCCTCTTGTATTGAAGCCCCGACATGAGAAATTGTTCGGCCGGTCAGTGCAAATCACGCAGGAAGAGCAGTGAACTGAGACACTGGGAGCTTCCGCTACAAACAAGCTTGAAATATAGACTTATATTATTTAATTTTGTTCAGAACAATTTCTCATGTCGGGGCTTCAATACAAGAGGGACATTACAGACGAGCAGTATGGAGGTATTTGGATGTTTTTTGGTGTGTCTTTTTGGACGAAGAAAGTTGGTATCCATTCACAACCGTTATATGGACAAATACTGCTGCACGGACCCCCCCGTAACTCAGAGAAGGCACGGAGGACTCTGAAACTTCTCACAGCTCTTAGTCGACATGAGGGTGAGTAGATAATGAGTGAAATTTGAATTTTGGGTGAACTATCCCTTTAACAATAAACATTTACTTCTACAGCTTCATGTGCTGAGCATTGTGTTTTCTATTTTTCTATGTAGTGTTTAGTGACAGCTCAGTAGTGTTTTTAATTTTAAATGACTCGGGGCACGATTTGACAACATAGTTCAGTTTTGAGCACAGATTGAACTGTTTTGAGGTGAAAGTTTGGTTTTGCAAGAAGAGTCTGAGGTTTTGTGAATTTAGCTTGAAAACTGGGGGTTCACAGTTTAGAGAAAAGGAAGAGCAGCTTTCAAGAAATGTGTCTTAGCAATCGAGAAAAACTGTAATACAAAGGTGTTTTCGATGTGTGAAGTCAGTTCATCAGTTTGTTTTTATTAATCCAGACTTCCAGATCAACACAGACCAACAATGTGAGGAGTATGAGTTGATGCCCTCAAGATAAAGGTACAGGATACCAAACTTAAACTACTTCTACTACGATTGTGCAATAAAACTACTGACAGAACAGAGGAGTGCAATAGAAAGCTGCTTGTGCAATAGGACAAGGGGAGTGCATAGTACAAAAGGAGAGAGTGTGGTTCATGTGTGTGGGGTTTGTGAGATGGATGCACTGTGTGGATATCTGGTGCTATGTTTCTATGTTGTTGTGTTTTATGTTGATATATATGGATATACAGTATGTGTATTATGTTCTGTGCTGTGTGTTACATGTGAACAGACATTTTCTCTTGTGTCCAATAATGTATGACAATAAAGTAACAAAACAAAACAAAACAAAACAAAACAAAACATAAACAGCTCATTGTCTCCAGTAGCAACAGTTAACAATGATAACAATGATTTAGCATGTAAGACAACACAAGCATTATTGTTATTATTATCATAAAATATTATTTTAAGAATTACTTTCATCCCTTTAGCCGTGTGTGTGTGTGTGTGTGTGTGTGTGTGTGTGTGTGTGTGTGTGTGTGTGTGTGTGTGTGTGTCATTGATTATCGGTGTGGAACAGAAACAAAGAGGATCTCTGTGTTTATCTGTAATGAGTGGGTGAGTGATGAATCGTCATAACAAGGATTCTTGACTGGAGCTGGAGCTGGAGCTGCCTCTAAACATCTTTAACCTCTCACTGTTAAACCTCAGGCAGTCTGTGTTTAATAAAGAGGAAAAAATTTCAAATTCAAAAGGCCAGTACTTCAATAACCTGAGTACTCTAGCACCACCCTGTGGTGGCCTTAGGAACAGCACTTCTCCTACTCTTCTGCTTCAGATCAAATCTTTGGTGAGTTGTTGGATTTCTCTTAACAAACTCAACAACAATGATTTGCAGCTGTAACCACAGCGACTGATTCTCTGCATCTGTACTGGTCTGTCTGTTCCAGATGTGTCAGAGATCTACGTACCAGAGAAGATGAGCCTCTCCTTCATGACGTTGACGTCTCGACTGGAGCGTCTCACCACAGAGCTCAGCATGATCTGCTCTGGGTTGTAGTTCTGCATCCCGCTCATCCTCCACCTGTATACACACACATACCATGGCAAACACACAAGGCAGTGACTCCATCTGTGTCGTTACACTCATAATAATAATAATAATTCACACTGTATGATTAGTCCAGTAATTTTTAGCCAAAAAAGGGGTCAACCTTGAACAAATTGCAACAGAAGCAAATTTGAATGAGTTGACTCCAGAGGTTCATAAAGGGACCTGTGTTTACTTTCACTTATTTCAGTTTACCAACTGTTGCTTTACCCCTTTTCTCTACTGTATCATTAAAGGAGAAAATGCCAAGTATTTTTTTTTTTAAATAACTGTTTGATCAAAACAACCATCAAAAGATAAGTGTCCTTCTCCTGATAGGAGGCGCAGCATGTCATACCTGCTCTACTAAGGATGTGGCTATCTTGAAAAATTGCAGTCATCTTGAATTTCAAGTGGTTTCTTGTTGAGTGACCGATGGAGTCATTCCAATTTTCATGCTGGTACCACCACAGCACCTACATGTGCCGTCAAAACGGTGGAATTTATGCAAATTTGCTCATGTTAACAAAGAATTTCAAAAAACTTGTAATACATTTTTTGTTTGTCTTAATGTCAACTCAGTAATTTTCATGGAGATATGTAAAGGTTAAAAATTTTACCCTATTCACGTGAGAAAAATTTTGATGTTTTTTGGTGTATCTTTTTGGACGAAGAAAGTTGGTATCCATTGACAACCATTATATGGACAAATACTGCTACACGGACCCCCCCCCATAACTCAGAGAAGGCACTCTGAAAATTCTCACAGCTCTTAGTCGACATGAGGGTGAGTAGATAATGAGTGAAATTTGAATTTTGGGTGAACTATCCCTTTAATAGGCGTATAAATGGGATATATTAAAATCAGTTGAGTTTGATTCTGTTGCAATTTGTTCAACCTTTTTTCATAAAATGACTGGACTTGTAGGCTGCGTCTAACAGTGGCACAGTGGAGAAGAGGCAGTAAACAGGAGCAGGGACAGAGAGGGAGAGTCAGCCTTCGGAGGTCGGGCAGAAAAAGCACAGGGAGGCAGAAACAAAGGCCGAGTTACCTGATCATATGATAGCTGACAGGTGCCAGGGGGCAGCGGAGGGGGAGGGGGGGGGTCGCATGCAGATCACGCAGAGCAAGAGTAAGAATGTCAGAGGAGAGAGGGCAGGGGGACAGTCAGAGGTCGCAGGAGAGAAGAAGATACACAGAGACATCCAGAGGACAAGAGGCAGGACGGAAACAAGACAAAAACAAAGAGAGGAAAGGAGGAAGACATCCAGATGAGAAAATAAAGAGAGGAGAGGAAACGTGGAAATATGGAGGACAAGAGACAAGATGGAAAAAAAAGACAAGAACAGAGACAAAAGCAGAATGTGGTCAGATGTCATTCTGTACATAATCAGCACAATACATGATAAAACACAACATCCACTGCATTTATAAAGGGCAATTACAACCATGCTCACTAAAGAGGACAACATGGAAATGATATTAATGTTTTAAAAAAAAAATTTAATAAATAAAACAACCAGCAGAATAAAGGGACAAACTTGTTAATGTGGAAACTGTAAGATGAAGACGTGGTTGTTGTTGTGACTGTACTTACTTCTGGAAACAGAAGATCCCTATGACGACGGCGAGGGAGACCAGATCTGAGGAGATCCAGATGAATCTGTAAGAGTTCTGGCTCTGCAACACAACACAACACAAGACGTTTATGATGAGTAACCATCATCATGTATGTGTGTGTGTGTGTGTGTGGTGTGGATAACTGTGGCAGAGAGAGAAGCTGCTGTCTGCTGGTCTGTGTCCTATACTGCCCTACTAAGCCAGACCGCAGTAACTAGCCTACGCAAACAGTGAAACTGAGAAAAATGGCTTTAAAGTTTTTTGATTTGCCTTCCAAATGTGTTGTAGGTAGATTAGTGAAAATACACAGATTTGACAGGTTTTCAAGTAATATTCATGCAATTAAATATATGACCACATATTTTACATTTGACCCCTAAAAGGCAGATAGGCTACTGCGCTCTGCTGCCAGATTTCCTGCAAAGGCAAAGTGCAGTAACTACAATGTTGTTGTTTCCTTCCAGCTTTCATTACTTCATTACTAACTCTGGCCTTCTTCTATTTCAATCTTTGCATCATCATCTTCACTTTTGTTGCCATAGTAACGGCTATTTTTCATTTCTGTTTTCAGTCAGAATTTCACATAGCCTAATGAATGCAACGGTAGGCTGAATATAGCCTACGATGTTTTTTTTCTTTTAATTATGTGAAATAACATTCAAGTGTTTGATTTCATTTTTTAGTTTATTAAACTGTGTGTGTGTGTGACGTGTAGGCTATTCATATTATTTATCTGCTTATTTTCATTCACTCATTCATCTTTTTGTAGTAGTAATGAACACTCAAAAGTGTTTTATAATTTGACAGTAGGCTACAACCTTTAGTGAGCTAACATTTAGGGCCCTAGTCTCGTAGACCGCGCGAAGTCTAACCTCAGCGCAGCTTCGCCACGCCAACTGGGTGTGGCCCAGGTCCATTTCGCAAGATTGGTGGGCCGCGCAGTCAGACTTAGACCAGCGTAAACCCTCCCCTCGTCCCTCCCACCGGCGCAAACGGCGAAGAGGGAGGAGAGAGGGCGGGAGGGAGACAGGAGGAGGAGAGAAAGGCGTGGAGTGGGTTTGACACAGCCGAGTCAGATCTTCACCAATCAAATGAGCTCCTCTCCTCACCTTTAACTGCGCGGCGGGTGATGCGCGCTGCAAGTTTGTCATTTTATACTTGGACATGGACGGAGGAGACAGCGACGCCAGAGGCCGAACCTCTCCCCGGAGGAAACAGCTGTTTCCCCCGAGGTCCGAGCTCAGAGTGACCAATAATGAGTTTACTAATAATAATACAAATATCCTTAATCAGGTTTGATCTGATACACTGAGAACCCCTGCCCAATATAAGAAACAACAACTAATAAACTAATAAAGAAACTCACATTTATTCAAACCCTGTGCAAGATGATGAGAGGTGTAATCACAACATAAACAAACACCATGCGTAACGGATGAAATCCGCGTAAAGGACGCTCTCTCTCTCTCTCTCTCTGTCCGTCTCTTTTTTTCTCTTTTTTTTCTGTGATAGAGATGCTGAGTATACTGTAGTAGGCTATATACTGACTATCTGATACTGAGGCAGTGGTGGTGGACTAAGAGAGATGAAGATTTGTGTTTTGTTTTTCATTACGGCTGCGTGACGACGTGGTCGCTGGCGCTAATGAATTAATAAGTAAATAAATAAAGCGATCATCACAAGGGCAGAGTGGTATCTCAACACAGCAGCGACATGCAGTCATCCACCCTCAGTCCTGCTTGGGACATCCACAGCTGCTTTTCAGTGCCAGTTCGTCCCTGCTGTGTTAATTCAGATGGAGTTTCCATTACGCGTGCCACAGCCTTTGATCTCTGCTTTGATCTGACGTCAGATGTGACGGGACAATCTATATAGATATAAATTCACGTGTTGATTCCGTTAGTTGCATTAAATAGTGGTTATTGTGGATATTTATTGCATTGAAATGTGTCTGGAACTGTGGAGATCTGCCTGTGAGGTCTTGGTGACGTGTGTGCACTGCAGGTCAGTCAGCCAAACTTCCACTGCACCTGCTGCGCTCCGCCCTGCGCTGAGACTAGACCTGGTTGGAGGTGGCGAGCTTTCAGCGCAACCTCGGCGAGACATTTTCGCACAAAACTTCCACTGCACCAAGCTGAATCTGTGACGCCTCCCCCTGCTGCGCGGCCACGCCTATCTCAGCGCAGCGCGATCTACAAATCTCCCAATCTGACTTTGCACTAGGCTGCGCTGGTCGAAACTTGCATTAGACCGGCTGCGCTACCTTGCGCCACCTGCGCTGCGCCAGGAAACTAGGGCCCTTAATGTCCAGTGTCTAGCTAAAGTGTTATGTGCTTGTGTTTAACCTGCCGAAGCTAATGTTAGCTAGCTACCGTAACTGGCTAGCAGTGTGTAGCCAATAGAGCGCAGTAACTGCAGCTGAAGTACAGGGAAAAAGAGCCAGACCGGCCAGTTTCAAGAGTGATTTTGTAGTTACTGCTAATTTTCATACCTCATATCTCTAAAACTGAGCAACATTGACCGCTGAAAATTTGGGGTCATTCCTATGTTCCCACAGCCCTATGTTCCCACAGCCTTATGTTCCCACATTTCTAACTTTTGTTGTCACTGAAAATTAGGCCCTATGTTCCCACAGCCCTTTGGTCCCACCATTGGTTGGGTTTAGGCAATGAAGAAAGGAGTTGGTTAAGTTTAGTAAAAAGACCCGGTAGAGGCTAGACAGGCCAGATAGATATAGTCCAGATAGGTGGAGAGAGTCCAGTGGGAACATAGGGCCTAATTTTGAGAAAAATCTTAGAACTGTGGGAACATAAGGCTGTGGGAACATAGGCATGGAACCGAAAATTTTACACAAGATAAAACATTTATTGAAAAGTTCAATTTCACAAAAAACTTCACGTAGCCTAGTTACTGTGGTCTGGCTTAGCAGGGCAGTATCTCTAAGTCTTATTTCAACATCCTCCACACGGAGCCCCCTCCTCCCTCCCTCTCGGTGCCCTTGCCCTTGGGTGTTACTGGGCCATCGTAAGTCTCTGTCTTCTGTGTGTGTGTGTGTGTGTGTGTGTGTGTGTGTGTGTGTGTATTGATGCGGGGTGAGAGAGGAGAGCTGTTTACCATGAGCCAGATTGGGTAAGGCACCTTTCGGAGGACTTGGGGGGCATCGGAGGACACAGAAGGCAGCCCGCTGCACCACAGGACGGAGTAGAGCCAGGGCTCGTTCACCGGGTAGACGCTCACACTCACATTATGGGCCAGATACTCCCTGACGGAGGAGAGCAGAGGGGTCAGTGCTGCAAGATAGCATCAAGATAAAAGTCATTTTTTACTCTGTTGTCACAGCACAGCACAGCACAGCACTCTGCTCAGCTCACATGATGCTTCACAGGAAATTACAATTGAAATACTTGTGGTGCAGAAACAACCACAACAAATAGAATCAAATTATGTGGGAAACACATAATACTCCGGTGGCAGCAAGTGTGTTGGAAGGATCATGACATGTCATTTTGATCCTCTGTCTTTGTGTTAATAGCATAGTGTGTATTGTGTATTATTCTACCGTATTAATTAAAAGCCAGGAATCTTATATTCTTCACCTTGTCACCTCCTCTGACACATTTTTTGTTATTGTCTGTGTTAACACGGTGCATTCATGTTTTGGTGAGTTGGGAATTTTTGCAGCACGTGTTTGTTCATAAAGAAAAATAAAATGTTTTGTTTATTTTGCATGTGTTGTCCAGAGGCTGCTGTAGAAGTCAGTCCTGTTAGTGTCAGGATCAGCTCGTTCTGCTGTCTGCTTGTTGCAGTTTAGTTGAAGTTTTTGTGTTGTCTGGTCATTTCCTGTTTTATTTTGAAGTTCTTGTCTCATCCCTGTCTTCCTGTCAAGTTTCCTGCCTGTGTGATTCTGTGTGTTCTGGTTTCAGCTGTGTCTCGCTGTCTCCCTCTGTGCCAGACCGTCCTGTCGTCTTCCATTTCTAGTTGTTTCACACCAGTTTGGAACCTGAAAAGTTGGTTCTAAATGGAACCAAAAAAGTACAGTAGGTTTTTCCCTACAAACTATGACATCATCAGTGGACGTGTCATATTCTATCTAGTGAAGCCGAGCAGGAGAAGGCAGCGACTGACAACATGAAGATAAGAGGGTATCTAGTCCAAAAAAGTGTTAGAGGTGTGAGGATGGGGAGTGGACACAGGAGAGAACAATCTCCTCTCTCCTGTGTCCACTCCCCATCCTGTTGACTAGGTTAAGGTTGGGTTGTGCACTGAATAAAACACTTAAAGGGATAGTAGCATTTTTTTTAAAGTGGGGTTGTATGATCTACAAATAGCCCTTAAGTACTTTAATTGCAGTAGCAGTAGGGCGCTAACCCTGGGCGGAGGGATACGTGAGTTGGTTAGGTCCAAATAAAAACTGCATTTCTCCTGCACTTTGAAGGGCTGGAAAAAATTATATTATAGCGAACAATGGAACTGTGTATTTTTTTTCACGTAAAACCTCTTTTAGGCCGTGAAAATAGGCCGTTTCTTTGGGTCTGTTCACAACACTGTATGTTGTAAATCTCTGGGCAGGGCTATGGGCTGGCGTTGCTAACGGGAGGAGTGCAGAGAGTCTTCTACTGCAATTAAAGTACTTAGGGGCTACTATCCCTTTAAGTTGTGAGGGAAACACCAGACAGGTCTGTGTGAGGGTGTCAGGAGGAGGAGGCAGTGGAACATGTAGTGTTGAGATGTAGGAGGTATGAGATGCAGAGAGAGGTGATGAGGAATACGATGAGGGAATTAGGGATGCAGGAAGTTCCATTAAAAGGATTACTGGGTATGGAGAGAGCACAGATTAGGCTACTGGTAGCTTTAAAGGATACAGGTGTGTTTTATAGAATCTGATGGATGAACAGGGACAGAATTCTAGGGTGGTCGATGGTGACATGGGTAGAGAGTTTATAGTAGGATAAGGGTGATGTTTGTTTTTGTTCTGTGCACATGCATGTAAAATTGTGGTTATTCGCTAGATTGTAAGTCTATTGTCTGATTCACACTCCAGAACAGAAAGTGGCCGTAATGCACCAAGCTGGATGCCTGGATTAATTATGTTCATTTGTCTTCTCGTATATTAGTTATTTTTTTCTTGTGTTCAGACAATGAAATCAATAATGATGTTACCTGCTTGATAGTTTCGACTGTGACTCCAAGGATTACCGAGACAGCAAAAAAGCCATTTTGCTGCTGTTGTGTTTACTAACGCAGAGTAACATACTCCCACTTTGGTTCCACTTTTATGCAAGTCTGGTCTCTTTTCCTCTGTTTTTGCTAACCCTCCTACCGGCCAGGTGCATTTGTTTACAACAAAGCCGGCGAGAAATCAATCCATGGAGCTGTGGATAACGCTATTTATCGCATTTGTTTATGATGTGTATATCTGTGTAGTCGTATCTGTCATAAACAAGAGATTACAGGTTACAGTGTCCCTCTGCCTGTCCTGATAGGAACACTGCCAGACTGAAGATGTCAGTTTTGTAGAAGGATCCAGATTGATGACATCACTCCCTTTATCCAACAGTCTTCTCCCTTCAGTTTCAGAACCTATCAGCTATACACCCACAACCAGCAGCTCAGTCACCAGCGACTCAGAATTAATTTGGGCGTGTTAGAACATAAACAGCTCACGTGCACCTTGACACTGCAACTTCTATTAAAGGGATAGTTCACCCAAAATTCAAATTTCACACATTATCTACTCACCCTCATGTTGACTAAGAGCTGGGAGAAGTTTCAGAGTCCTCCGTCCCTTCTCTGAGTTACGGGGGGGTCCGCGCAGCAGTATTTGTCCATATAATGGTTGTCAATGGATACCAACTTTCTTCGTCCAAAAAGACACACCAAAAAACATCCAAATACCTCCATACTGCTCGTGTGTAATGTCCCTCTTGTATTGAAGCCCTGACATGAGAAATTGTTCTGAAATTTTTTTTAAAAGTCTATATTTTAAGCTTGTTTGTAGCGGAAGCTCCCAGTGTCTCAGTTCCCTGCTCTTCCTGTGTCACCGGCGGAACAATTTCTCATGTCGGGGCTTCAATACAAGAGGGACATTACAGACGAGCAGTATGGAGGTATTTGGATTTTTGTTTTTTTGGTGTGTCTTTTTGGACGAAGAAAGTTGGTATCCATTCACAACCATTATGGACAAATACTGCTGCCGTAACTCAGAGAAGGGACGGAGGACTCTGAAACTTCTCACAGCTCTTAGTCGACATGAGGGTGAGTAGATAATGAGTGAAATTTGAATTTTGGGTGAACTATCCCTTTAACTCTATTTTACTGTAGTGGACATTTGACCTGCCACTCAGCGGGTTAACACCAAATCAGCAGTTTGCAGCCAAACTTAAGAAGAGAGAACACGTGATGTCATCTCTGAATGAGAAATGACAAAAATGTTTTTCATGAGTTGTCATTTACTTCCTGGTTGTGTAAAGAGGGTTCTCTGCTCTTACTGGATGTCTCTGTAGCTGGCCTTGCCGTAGTGGAGGGTCAGGCTTGTTATTCCCCTCTGCTTTATCTCCTCCATCGACAGCTTCTCAGTGCTGGTCTGCTTAAACCCTCGCACCTTCCCCCTGTCGGTGTCGGGGGTCCACGTCACCTGAGCAGACACACACGAGACAGACGGACCCACATCAGACAGAGTGCAGCGTTTGCATTGTGTTCAGGTGGTGTTCTTGTAGGGTGAATTCTGGTATATTGGGACATCAGGTAATTTGGGACAGATAAGGAAAAAAACTGCTTCCACTTGCCTTGAATGGTCTATGGCAAAGTTAAAGATGCTGATACATTCCTTTGGATGTCTACATTAAAAGTCACATTAAATATTTTGGGTGACATCACACAGGGGGGTGTGGTCAGCATCAAACAGGACGCTGACCCCAAATATCAGGAGGTAAGCAAAACGGCATGTGCTTTTGTTGGAATTTAATATAAGGCTATTACATTTGTATGACTAATTTACTCTTGGTATGGAAGTTATATTAAGATGTGTGATGCAATGGTGTACTAAAATAAACACACATTGTTTTGTGATGATGTTTACATTTTCTTAATTTGGACATTTTCTTACTGTCCCAAATATACTGTAGCATGTTCAGGTTATTTGGGACAGTGTTTCTGGGTTTATATTGAAATATTTCAATTGTGTAGTCATATCCTACATGCTTAAAAGTGAGAAATTCTTACACATATAGAGAAAACAAGTATCTTACATTTCAGAATATCAAATCAGCGGTTAATGTGGAATATGTGAAGTGAGGTTCAAAAATAGGTCAGATTGTTTTATCTCTTATGTTATGAGTTATCTTTATTTTATACATTTATATTCAACAAAATATAAAAATAAATGTATTTTAAAGAACATGCTTGCTTCTCCTGAGGTCAATAGTCTGCTCACAATATGTTTTAGGCTATTAAATCTGCTGTTTGTTGAAATAATTGGTATATTGTAACCAAATCACGAGATTATAAACAATACACAACATAAACATAATAGGCTATAGGCCTAATATACATAATTAAGTAATCTATTCATGTCTTTTTTAATGTAATTGCAGCTGCATGCAATGTCCCATACCACAAGCCTGTGTCCCAAATTACCAAACCTACTGTCCCAATTTACCAAACAAGTTGCGAAAAAATTGTTTTGTGACAAAACCCTTAAAATTGAGTGCTGTGCTCTCACAAAAGAATTTTAGCTCATCATTGTTTCACGTAAAGAATGTAGACACCTAGAGGAATCCAGACATGTCCTCACCCTCTTCTGTGAGATCCCGGCTTTCTGCACCGCCCACAGCGTGTCCATGAACCAGCTGCGGTGGCGTGGGTGTTCCGGCGGGGGCTTGCGGATGTTGAGCAGCGCCGAGCAGTTGGCCCTGGCCGCCAGACGCAGCATCTCCACCAGGCTGCACACCGACTGGTTCCCTATCCTGCTGCGCTCCCTGGCTGTCAGGCTCTTCACCGTCCAGTAGGGGTCGCTCTGAGGGCACGAGAGAGAGGTGGGCATGAAAGAGCTCTGAGAGTTCTACACAGATTTGAAAAATAAAACTTCAAAATAAGAAGTTCAATAGGAGAAAATATGTTTCGGAGCATGTAAATCTATTTTTGTCATCACCAAGAATAAAGTAGCCACAGGGAAACACAAACTGTGTATGAGCAACAATGCATCTTCATACTCAGTTCTCTTTAAACATACAGCTCTGGAAAAAAATAAGAGATTCTTTTCTTTTCTTTTTTAAATACCAACACAAACACAACTCATTCTACTTAAAGCAGATATCAGCTTCACAGCCGTTTCGGCTAATGCTGCGTTCAAGGCAGGCTTTTGAAACCGTAAGTTACAGCTTCAAGTCACAACTACGACTTGGTAGCGTTCCAGGTAACCCGTAGCTCGTGTTTTTACCATCCTGTTGTCTGTGAAAGTTCCCTATAACGGCCACTCGTAACTTCCGACCCGTGAACTCGTACCAGATCGAACTGGTATGACTTCACAGGAAGGAAAAACACAAAGTACGAGTTTCTTTGAACGCACCATGAGTTAGCAGCCCCCGCCCTTGTCAGGCATCAATTGGTCCTCGTGCTACGTCACCACATTCACGCGCATCCCTTGGCTGCACACACAGCCCTTCATGCCGTTCTCTCTCCTCATTGGATAACACTTGTATCCCACAAGGAAAATTTTCTCCTCGGGTTACAGCAGAGCAGAGTGACGGAGAGACTCGTGTTTAGGCTGAAATACTTCATGTAAGTGATTGCTGACGGAAAATAGGACTATTTAGGACTTATATTAACAAAAACATTCCACTGATATCTGCTTTAATGAGACACTGATGAGGTCATCACCTGAACCACATCTTATTTTATAGGAAGATTATAAAAACCACTGCTGGATTAAACATTGACATTATCCCACAAAAACTGATTTATAAACTCTTCCTGAGTTAAAATATTATTGCTGTGTTGTTTAGGAATAAATATGAACATGTTTTCTTTGCATTATTATTATTATTCAAGGTCTGAAAAGACTTGATATTTTTGTCATAAGCCAATAAAAGCTCTAAATGACTTTTTTTTTTTTTCAAATTTGAGAGAAATGTTGTCGGTAGTTGATAGAATAAAAAAAATAAAAAATGTAATTTAATTTTACTCAAACACATACCTATAAGTAGTAAAACCAGAGAAACTGATCATTTTGGGAGTGGTCTCTTAATTTTTTCCAGAGCTGTATATTGTGTATTCCTCACATCCTCCATTGCCCTACACCCCCCCGGTACAATGATATTATATCATTATCTTATTACATATTTTTTTATTTTTACTTTCTAATATACATTTAAATTATGATATTATATTATCTTATTATTATTATTATTATTATTATTATTATTATTATTATTATTATTATTATTATTATATTTTTTTTTTTACCATGTTACATTTAATTGTAGTAGTATTACCTATCAGTATTATTATCCAGTCTTACCCAACCCAGTTCTGTGGTTTCATCTCTGTCATATGTGTTGACACACTTTCTATGTAAAACTTTATATTCTTGTCTTGTCTGTGGCATGTGTTATCTTCCCACTTGTTTCTGTCTTGCAATGTTTGTTTTTGCACAATAATAATAAAAAACATTTATGGTGACTATTGGACACGTCCCCCATAGTCTCCTTTACACTCCACCCGTCCTGACAGGCAGAGAAGTGACATCACCTCCCCAGAGGACGGACTTCCTCTTCCTATAAAAGCCTGATGTTGTGTTAGCTATTACCTCAGTGTCGAACCTCTTTGTACTCTGAGAAGGTCACTGAACATTACCCAGCACTGTGTAGCATAGAACAGCTGAGCACAGGAGCTGGACAAGGGTGAGCTGTCAGCAAAGGTGGTGCTGGATGTCTGTGTGCAACAGTCTGACTGCTAATATGGACCTGTATCAAATCTGTAAGAGAGTGCAAAAAGCCCCTCCAGGGTGGACGTTGAACTGGGTCAACAAGGAGGGCAAAGGTTCCTCCCAGCGACCTCCAGTTTAACCTCCGCTGGCCTCTCACCTCCACCTGATTGAGAAGTCCATCTGACTTCAGCAGGCACCACTCTACCCTCCCCAGCTGGCTGTTTTCTGAAAAAGGCCATGTCAGTGAAGGCGCTTGCGTTTCCACCAGCCCTAGTACCTTGTATCGTTTTTAGTGGGCTACCTCCTCAGCCATGGTTCCAAGCGAGCCGAAGCGATACTAAAATGTGACGTCAGCCGACTGCCTTCCACTGATTGGACAGAGCGTCGTCACTGGAAGAGTGCGAGTGCTACGTCCGACATGAGAATCAAACCCGGAAATTTCAAAAACAGAGCAGCAGCAGCGCCAGCTGATCTGTACCAGACTGTTGTTATTCATTCACCCGAGTTAAATGTTGCTGTGTGTAAAACCACACTGTGGTCTGTTAACAAGGTGCAGACGAGTGAGTTTGGAGCTGACGAGCGGATCGAAAAAAGAGATTTTGCTAATCTAAGGGTGGACACACCAGGAACACTGCAGGAGCAACGGAACTAATGGTCTCTCAAGAAAAATCTAGGTGGTCAAATATCTCTGGCCAGCTCCAGGGTGCCATCATAGACTGTTAAAAATATGGACGTAGCATCCGTGACGTCACCCATTGGTTTTGGGGAGTCATTTTTGTGACTCAAATATGGCGGCCTGAACAGCGCCATGTTGGATTGGCCGGCCGAGAACCCGCCCACTGGCCTCGAAGCAGCTGTCCACGGAGCTGCTCGGACCTGTCACTCAACGTTTCCGCGCCCTAATTGGCCAGAATCTTAACCTAATAACAGTAAAACGGTAGAGTTTTTAAAAAAAATCACCCCCCTCACAGTGTGTGTGGGGGTAGAAACTATCGATTGAGACCAAAAAACGTTCTGACACCAGGCTTTGATCATGTTTATTGAGGATGTAAAGTCGGCGATTTTAACATGGGGGTCTATGGAGAATGCTCCCTTCTGACACCAGCCCCCAGAGGAATCCGGGGGGATTGCAGTTTTTTGAACGCGGAAGTGAGCTTCACTTCTCAGACCCACAACTGCCCCCTTGGGTACCATGCAGAAATGCTGTGAGAAAAAGAGGAGGGGCAAGAGGAGCAGTAAAGCTGCCGGAAGGTGTCACCCCCTCCCCTCACAGCACCACATCAGAGGCAGACGTTTACCAAGCTGGGATCCAACTAGTTTCCAAACATCAGCCTCCAACAGTTGGCATTGGCCTCCCCAGGCTTCAGATCAACAGTGTGTGGGCCATGAAACCCGTTGGCTCCCAGTGTGAGGCCAGGAGGCCAGGCTGCCCCTCCCATCGCCGCGGTGACCATGTGTGATCACAGACTGTCTCTTCATTCAGTCACATTCACAGCACAGCAGTTGGAAGAAAGGGTGGAAAGTGTGTGTGTTGTGGTGGAACCCAACGCACGTGCTAGTTTCAGTGGATCTGCTCTGCAGCACAGCTAGGATGGACGCCACTGCTGCTCTGCTATATAGCTAGCTTCTTGGAGACAGCGTTTCCATGGGGACAATAGAAAGTTATTATAAGAGATGCCTCTCTCGCGGGCTGGGGGAACCAAGCACAAAGGCAAAACACATCTGTTCACAGAGGCAGTCGTTCACATGAACTGTCCTGACCTCCAGGCTGGCACCGAGGCACAGCTCTGCCATTGCTGAAGGGACATGGAGGGACATGGAGGGACATGGACCACAGGAGTGGTGGCTTCTATCAGCAGCACTCATGTTATTTGCACATGTTGGCACACAGACTCATGTCCTGGAATAAATCTTTGTCCCATCTCCACACAGGAGCTCAGCCAGAGGGATCTTTGGGTTTTTGGTTACCGAGGTTCTTCTCCCCCAACTGTTCAGAGTCCTGGTTGACCCAAACATCTTCCATGTAAGAATGATGGAGGCCACTGTGTTCTTAAAAACAATACGTGTAGCCTTGTCCAGATCTGTGTCTTGCTACAATTCTGTCTCTGAGATCTTGGGGCAGTTCCTTTGACCTCATAAACTCCTTTTGCTCTGATATGCACTATGAGCAGTAAGGTCTTATTTAGACAGGCATGTGTGTCTTCCAAATTATGTCCAAACTTTTCCATTTAACACAGCTGAACTCTAATTAAGGTGTAGAACCATCTCAAAGATGAATAAAAGAAACCGACGGCACCTGAATGATCCACTGAATACTTATGTTCATGTGATGTTTCAGTTTTCCCTTTTTAATTAATTGGCTTTTGTTTGTTTAGTTTGTGCTGTCATGATGGGATGGTGAATGTAGATTGATGAGAATTTTTTTTTTTTTTTTTTTTCAATTTTAACATAAAGCTACAACATAATGGTGAAAAATTGAAGGGGGTCTGAATTATTTCCGTACATGCTGTAGTTTAAGTGTGATGTTGAAATCATAGCCGATAAAAATCCAATGTTAGCTGAGAATAGAATATATGGAACAGAATAGGATCATGTAGGTGGAATGTACCACATGGACCTAGTCCTAACCACATGAATCTTATTCATTGATTAAAGGGATAGTTCACCCAAAATTGAAATTTCACTCATTATCTACTCACCCTCATGTTGACTAAGAGCTGTGAGAAGTCCTCCATGCCTTCTCTGAGTTACGGGGGGTCCGCGCAGCAGTATTTGTCCATATAATATAGTAGATAATGAGTGAAATTTCAATTTTGGGTGAACTATCCCTTTAAATACTTCATTTCTTTTTTTCCTTTTTTCAGTTTATCATACTCACCATATCATATTCATATAAACATGCCTTGCATCAAATTTTAAAAGTATGTGTGTATGTGTATGTATCAGAATATGTGAACAATGACTTATAAACTCTCTTTTATAGCAGTGACAGTGTTTCCATCAACAATCCACAAGTGAGATGGATTTCATTACCTGCAGGAACCACTGGCCTGCGTTCAGAGAGCGGATCTCGGTCCAGTTGAAGAAGGAGGCGTCATCCAACTGCCTGTGTGGAAACACCTTGCTCACATCTGTGGTCCGTCTCAGTGTGTGGTCTCGCATGAGGAAGGGAACTCCGTCCACACTGTTGTGCAAGAGAGACGGTGTATTAAATGGTTTTCTATTAATCGACATGTACGTGCACAGCTTCAGAGCAGAGTCCATTAAAGGGATAGTTCACCCAAAATTGAAATTTCACTCATTATCTACTCATTGTCCAAATACCTCCATGCTGCTCATATGTAATGTCCGTCTTGTATTGAAGACGGTATTGAATAGACGTATTTAATTTTTTCGGGACAGTTTCGCATTTCGAGGCTTCAATACAAGACGGACATTACATACGAGCAGCATGGAGGTATTTGGATGTTTTTTGGTGTGTCTTTTTGTTACGAAGACAGTTGGTATCCATTTGCAACCGTTATATGGACATGCACTGCTACGCCGAGACCCCCTGTAACTCAGAGAAGCCACGGATAACTCTGAAACTTCTCCCAGCCCTTAGTCGACATGAGGGTGAGTAGATAATGAGTCCAATTTCAATTTTGGGTGAACTATCCCTTTAAACATTAAACTGTCATTAACATGTGATGAATAACCTGATGGTGACGTCGGCCTCCAGGGAGACGGCTCCTTGCTGCAGGGCTCTGTTGAAGGACACGATGGTGTTTTCTGGGGCCAGCTGGAGCAGACACGAGACACACAGGCGACATTGTGTTGGATTATAAACAACATGTATAATGTATCCATGATTAGTTTATCTAGGTTTTCATTTTCCACCCTTTTTCAAGTTAGCACAATAACCAGTGGGGTACATTCTGAAGTCATAGACTGATCCACCACCATGGTATGATGTTAGAAGATGTTTAAAACAACCGCCGACTGAGCAGCAGACAGGGATCATTATCATTTCAACAGCTGACAGACAGTCTCACCATCGGAGCTCCTCGTCGACCGATGATGTCAGGCCGGGGGCCGAGGCGGTGGCGGTCCATGATGCAGGGGCAGGTGAAGGTGAGCGGCGCTGCGTAGACCGCCAGGAGGATGATGATGTAGATCACCAACACCATCACC
Organism: Trachurus trachurus; assembly: GCF_905171665.1. Lineage (NCBI taxonomy): Eukaryota > Metazoa > Chordata > Actinopteri > Carangiformes > Carangidae > Trachurus > Trachurus trachurus. Next base: position 29,566,355 of record NC_139903.1, read on the forward strand.
TGGAAGTCTGAACAGGAGGGAGGAGAGAGATGTTATCCATGGCTTCAGCTCCCTGTGATAAACATCAACAGCTCCGTCTCTGTTGGTCAGTAGATGTTTATCAGGAGCACAGGGTCAGAGCCGGAAGGTTCAGACTGATATAAAAAGTTCTGGATTTTTTTTATTAAACATATATATAAATTCTTATAGTCACTAATATAGCCACTGGAATCTGTTGAAGTCTTTCCTAATGAATGAAATAATGAAGATAATGAAATATTTCCACATGTGCTGACATCATCTGTAAACAAGAACTGTCATAAATATTGTAAAAGAACAAAGAAGGTCCAAATAAAAACTATTTAGTTTCACACTGGAACAAAAGGAGACCAGATTAAACACTTTTCTTTTCAACTGTGGAAGATGATTTTCTTTTTCCCTATAAATCCTCCATCTGGTGATGTGACCACTAACTCACACTGAACACAACAGCCTGGACCTGCTGCTGAAGGCAAGGCAAGGCAATTCTATTTGTATAGCCCATTTCTACAAACAGTTTGACTCAAAGGGCTTTACATGGCATCATAACAACATCCTCTGACCTTAGACCTTAGTAGTAGGACACTACAACTGCAGCAGCTCCACTCATGGACAGACAAGAACACAACTAGACTTGGTCAAGTTGACATTTAGCCTCTATGTGGTTACAAGTGTGAGCTGTCTAAGGTTCATTTTCTCAGAAATAGTTTGGTTTAGAGTTAATTTGCAAAAGCAGATAAGTGCCATTTTGAAAAAAATGAGCTGAGGCTTTGTAATTATTCTTTGCATAGTGTTATTTTCAATAAAACTAAATTTTTTTGAGATATGTCTGTTTTGTTACATCTCAAAGTCACTCAACTTTGGTTTGACTGAGATCACCTTATGTAAATAAAAAATGAAGATTCTAGAATTTTTTTAAAACGGAGTTATCTGCTTTTGCAAATTAACTCTTCAATTTGATGTTTGTTCCTCTGTTCAGTTCATTTCACTGTCACAACTTCACTCATTTGTATCTAAATCTCAAACCTAAAGCTGTTCTTCATTGTGATTCCGAGAGAAAAAACTACACTGAGATGTTTTTTGGTTCTTAAAACCAAATGTAAACAGAGAAATTGACTTTATCAGTCCTTATTCATAAAGCAAAGACTTTGCTCCTGGTGGATGACTGGATTACTTACTGGATCTCTCTCTGCGGACCACATATCCTGATACCAACCAGCTGATGGCTGTGACTGTGACCAGAGCTCCGAGGTGCAGGAACGGAGCTGTGGACTGGAGACAGAGAAGAGCAGTGTTCATATGTGCTCATTCATAAGAGAGCAGCAGAGTCTAACAGATTTATGTCAGTCAAACAGGCTCTTTTTAAGTGTATCGTTAAAAAACTATGAGGGGATGATGTGTTTTCTTTCTCTAACACTAAAATTGTCGAGATCCAGCTGAGATTTCAGGTTAAACAGAATTGAACTGTGATCTTGTTGTGACCGACCTGCAGAGACACCAGCAGGATGTCCCACTCGTCCCCCCACAGGTCGTCCACAGACACAACACCGGAGATGGTGGTGAGGAGCGTGGCCAGCACTCCGATCTGTGGACAGGAGACAGTCATGGAGTCAGGTGTGAGATCGGATGGAGTGTGAGGAGGATATTGATTGAGACAGTGTCAGTGTGAGTCACAGAACCTTGTGGACCCAGAAGAGGTTCAGCTGCTGGCCCAGGGAGATGTGGAACAGAGCCAGGACCTGGAACAGGACCAGGGTTTAATGAGATACAGGTCTAACGAAGAAAGGACCAGTAATATAATAAAAAACAATAATACACGTTATATATCAGGATAGTTTGTGGTTTGTAGATTTTTTTTTCCACTGTGTATTTTCCAACACTAAGTTCTGGTTATTCTTGACCGAGTGAGTGTTTTTGCTATCTGGGACAATTTTCATTAACATCCCTCAACATAATATAAAGTGGCCTCAGTCAGTTGTGAACACTGCTCCTCCTCATCCTCATCACAGACTCTACACAGTGATGATGGGTCACTGTGTTAAGCAGCAGTAGATCCTGAAAATCTGTTTCAAAGGTTTTAAAATTGACGCAGAATTCATCTTTCACAACTGTTTCCTCTTTACAGTTAGTAGGTATCACTTTACAAGGGCACAATTTCCACTGGGGACAGGGGGGACATGTCCCCCCCACTTTTCAAAATCATGTTTTTTTCATACTTATGTCATTCACATACCAGTAAGAAGGTGATGTAGCTGAAAGCCACGGTGGTGGTTGTGAAGATGGGGATGGTCTCATCCCTCCATTCTCCAGAGCGGTTGTACACCGACCTGTGGTGTGGAGAGGAGAACAGGGTCAGGGATCAATCCTCATCAAACATGACCCATCCTACTGCTGATCCACCAATCAGAGCTGTCACTCACCAGTTGAAGTCATTGAGGTCATTCTGAGCCACCAACCAGAAGTAGGTCCAGAAGAGAAGCAGAAGGAAAGAACTGCAGAGGAGGACGAACCAGGTACACTCCCACTGTGAGGAAACAGTTCACCGGTCAGTTCATTCCTTTAACACAGAGCTGTATAGGCTGCTGTAATCATTGTGTTTATATCAACTATGGATCACGTTCAAGATCCAGTCATCCGTTCTGAGTTACCACCCGACAGATGTTCCCCTCAGCAGCTGTTTGTCAATACAGTTGCTCAGATACTGAACTGAACTGACCACAGTGGAACATTTTACAGCTTCAGTCAGATATGAACCTCCATTTGTTTCAACCCAGACTATAAACACTATGAATATCACTAATAATGTTCCGCAGATGGACTCAGACTCAATGATCATGTCTCTGCTTGACATGCAAATAAAACGTATTCCACATCTCAAAGTAAAAGTTGATAGAGAAAGGATGTTATGTTATTCACACGGCCACAAGTGGTGTAACTTGCTCAAAAAGTGTCCAAAGAAACAATCACTGATCACATAGAAAGTCAGTTATAACTTTATCTTGATAGAAATTATATAAATCAATTCTATTCAAATTAGGACTGCACTATTAGTTGCAATGTATTTAAAAAGCAATGCAATTGCAGGTGCAGAACTTTCTTTGGTAATGGTAAAAAGTGATTGTTGTGCACTGTCACGGAAACGCCCTGGACAACAAATGATGTTCCCAAGAAGTAAATAAATGTGTGTTTGGTACAAGACCAAACACACATCACAATTTTACATATTTTTAAGTGAAAATAAAAAAAGCAAAAATTACAATAGCCATCCATTTAATCCCATTATCATATTGTTTGCATATAATACAGCCCCAGTTTAACCTCTCCTGCAATGTTCACAAATTTGGAAAGCTTGTTCTCACTATTCACACAAGTTGCTACAAGTTAGTAGTAGTTCAATCAAACTATAAATATGTTTAGTTTTAGTTTAGTTTAGTTTTAGTTTATTTCGGACATGTTAAAAGAAATAAAACAGAAATGGACAGATATAACAAATAAAGACTTTGCAAAGACAACATATGAACAAAAAAAGAAAAAAGAAAATAAAGATAATTTGATTTTTTTCTTTGTTTGTTTGTTTGTTTTTTCATATCCGAAAAGGAGTGGGAAGAAGTAAAACGCTAGGCTCCTGTACAGCATCTCAAATATCTGTTAATTGACACCACAGCTACTCAACCTCCTGATCAACAACAGTGGCTTTACAAAAAATACTAATAGTTTTCATTAAAACTTAGTTTGGTCAATGATGGTGCACAAACACCACCACAGGGTTGAAGTCACGCCCCCTCACAGCTCTGACCTCACATGAGGGACAAAGGTGTCAAGGAGAATCCGTGCAGCTCTCAAGGACTCTTCCTTCAGTAGTTAACAGGATTAGCAGCTAATGCCATGTGAGGGGAGATGTAGAGCATGATAGGCCAGTCAACAGATCCTGTTCAGAGCTGATCAGTGCACCCACCATGCCTGCACTGACCACGTTCAGCAGCTTATATGCTTATAAGAGCCTGTGTGCAGGTAAAGAGCTATTGGCTGCAGGCCAAGCTGTGGAGGGTCTCGCTGCTAGTCAGAGGAGGAGCAATGCATCAGGGGAAATCTGCAGCCTGTAGAAATAACATGGCAGCAATGGTGCACTGTGACAAGGTCCAGGGGCTGTTTTTAATTGGCTTAGCAGCTCTATGGAAGTCAGGTGACTGGCACTGAGTCAGTGTCACGTTGTCCAAACAACAGTGGGAATGTTGTCACAGACACTATCATGGCCTCCACAGTTCTTCAGAGAAATGTTGGCCTTCACCAGTTTTAGAGAGTTTTGTCAAACTATCTATTCCAGCTCTAAAGCACAAAGAAAAACACCTTACACCCATCAGTGGTGTAAGAGCAGCTCTGCTCCCTGTTTTGTACCTTAAGTATGATACACAATACAATATGAGGAAAAGGTTTGGTAACACTTTACAATAAGGGTCCCTTAATTAACGTTAGTTAGTACATTATTAAGCATTAATTAACCGTTTAAAGATATATTAACTGTCATTATTATGTATTACTTAGGGCTAGGAAACACATTAATTAATGTAGCCTATTACTAAACAGTTAATTAATGTTTACTACTCAAAGTTAGTTAATAAATTAAAAGTTGAATAATGTAATTAGTTATCATTATGTATGCATTACGTAAGGGATAATGTATAGTTCGGAGGTTGTTATGGAGAAATAAACCCCGACAGGTTGTATGGAACCCCGACGCGAAGCGGAGGGGTTTCATTCAACATGAAGGGGTTTATTTCTCCATAACAACCGACCAACTGTACATTATCCCGCTTATTACACGGTTTACGAGTGAAATAATTAATTTGAAACATAATGTTGACCAAAATACAACTTTCATCGATTTAAAATTGCATTTAGCGAATCTGCAAGACCGGTCACTTCCGCTGTTTTGCCGAGCCTCCTCCCGTTCGTGCATTTGAAGCCTTTGATAATCAATCAGTGGATCGATGGATTACCATATGTGTTAAAATGTGTGTATTGTGTGTAGTCGTATCTGTCATAAACAAGGGATTAACTTTACTGTTTACGGGGTGCGTTTGTGTCGCGGAGCCGCGGTGCCAGCTGCACCGAGACTAGAGGAGAGCTGACACCGGGTCAGAGGCTCTGATCAGCAGGTTTGGTTTCCAGCCACGATGTGGAAGGAGCCTCCACTCTCCTTGTAACAGGTTACAAATCATTTATCTCTAACATCACTATTAGTCCGACGCTGTTTAATGACGGTAAAAATGAAACACAAGGTAAATATCCTGCATAGTTTCTCTTTTCTGTACTGCTGATCAGAGCGCCGTCCCTAGCAACGGTCTGTTATACATGACGACGGTCCGTTATACAGAAATAACAGACCGCAGAACGCAGCGCTGGACCAATCAGAGAGCAGCATTCAATAGAGCCGTGTAATAAACAGAAATAACAGACCGCAGAACGCAGCGCTGGACCAATCAGAGAGCAGGATTCAATAGAGCCGTGTAATAATCAGCGTTAGTTAACACATTAGTTTATATATTAATGCTTAATAATGTACTAACTAACGTTAATTAAGGGACCCTTATTGTAAAGTGTTACCAAAGGTTTTCTGACTCTTGAGCTCTGAGATGTACACTGAATCTGTTCTTTGTTTTTCTGTTTTTAGTCACTGCAGCCAGGTAGGAAGTCTGGTTGAAGAGATTCTTAAAAATATTGAAGGTAAATCTCAAATAATTAATGAAATAAGATAGAAATGCATAATCAATTGATAGTTTAGCCTAATGCTAACATCCTGTTTGTCTTCTGAACCACAAGAAAATTCCCCACACTACACATGTGGTGTTTTTTAGGGGGAAATGTCTTCAGAACATTTTTGGGTTTTGTTCTGTTGAAATCTTTTGCAGACATCTCCAGAGGGGAACTCCTCCGGGGGATTTGGCTGATGGATTGGAATGAAATTTTGGTTAAACTAATCCTAGTCTACTCTAGCCTAACTGTAGTGAATTGAAATAACTTTGATCTAAAGCCCATAATAATAAGTTCAAAATATTTTGGTTTATAATCAAAGTACCATCAATAATAAAAATAACAATGATTTGTTGCATACACAAATCTAAGGCCTTTGAAGTTTCAACTTGCCGTTACCATGGTAACAGCAAGCAGGATTCCATTGACACAAGGATTCCATCACATCACATGATTCCTTCAATATAAGTGATGTCACAGACATGACAGGCAGGAACATCACAATTTATGATGTCACAGTGACATCATCGTTTTTCATGTCATAGAGATCCCTTGACTGGTTTCAAAATCAGACTCGTCAGTCACTTTTGTCAATTCTGAATCCTACTAGCTCAGTCAGTTTTTCAAACGTACTCACTCACTACGCAAAATCGCCAAAGGACAAACTAAAACCCCGAAGGCACAATGAGTCTGGACGCTCGTGTAAAAGCCTATATGGACAACTGGGAAATGTCACTCAGACAAAATATTAAGTATACCAAGACAAAATTACAGATGACCCCCTGCCCAGATGAAAGAAGCAGACTGAAAACTATAATTGAAACCCATTTTGCTGTCCTCCAAGTGCTGCATGGAAATTCACCATACATGTACAGATCTGATGCCAGCCTCTGGGAGGAAATCTCTTCTCTGAATAAGAAGCTTGCTGTGGCCAAACAGAGTCAGCAAGAAATTACGAGAAATCTTTCTGCCAGCAACAAAATAATCAACGA